>NC_048894.1:148796889-148805718 GCF_011077185.1 Oxyura jamaicensis
AGAATAGAATAGAATAGAATAGAATAGAATAGAATAGAATAGAATAGAATAGAATAGAATAGAATAGAAATTATATAAAGCTATCAGAGTTCAGTCTGATACTAACAGCAAATTTGCTAACTACCTAGCCTGAATCTAGTCCCCAGCAGGAATAGCTTCTTCACAGCAAGTAGGTTATAGCAGTCACCAAAACAACATCTGGAACATTGAAGACTATAAGCAAAACCCCAATGGTTTATTTCCATTTTGTCATAGTATCAGTGTCATAGTATCATATTTTGTTTTCCAGTTTGTCATAGTATCTGTGTCATAGATAAGATTTTGTTTTCCTCTATGCTAGAATCAGGTTGAATCACAAATAATCTAAACTTGGAGTTGTATCATTTCACTTCTTTGGCCACATCTCCATATGACAAAAACACCTCTCATCTACTTTACTGCCAGGCATAAGTTGAATGCCATCTTGGGTGGGTTTGTACCCTGTATCACAAAGTGTTTCCACGTTATGTCTAGATTTCACTAAGAAAAAATACAAAAATACCAAGAGAAACCTAAACAGAAAATATTTTGATTTGGAGATGAGAGGAGGTGAGAGACAGGGAGTGGGACAGAGATTCATGCATGCTTGTCAAATTTTGACATTTGATGATAATAAGTTGTTTTCTTAGAAATTCCAATAAGAGTGCATATTGTCTCAGATCCTATGAGAAAATATCCTTAACACTGTCAGCAATGAATCAGTTTTCAGTAGTAGCACAGCAATACAAGAAGAATCGAGGTGGGGTTCATCCTGGACTTACAAGGAGTTTGCAACCTAAAGAAAATAAATGACGAGACTTCAGCTTCCATCAGGGGATATCCTCATTTCACATTTAATGTAAATTCTTACTTGGATTTTCCCCTCTTCCTCTCAACCATCACAAAGATCACCTCAGCCATGAACAGCAGGATGTGCAACTCAGAGAGCAGATGTAGCCTTCACTCAATCCAGTAACTGATCTTCCTTGCCCTGCTGATGCCAGATACATCAGTCAAGCTCTGAGCATTCCCCAGAACCATCACACATCTCCTGGTGTTCCCAGGAAGACAGACACATTTATCTTAGAGTTTGAACAACTCCACTGCATTACAAGTAATCCTAATGGTACGGCACTGGCAGGCACAATGCTATAGTTTGTGGCATGACTATCCAGATCTGGGGAAGATAAGGATAACTTCTGCAGTCAGAAGTGCAAATACCCCGAAGTACAGTGGACTTCTTTGAAGATGAGGTAAGTCTTTGTTTTCCTCAGTGTCATCTACAGCTGTTTTCCAATACAAAAATTGCAATCCTGTGGTCCAGAGACAGGGTTGACTGGAGCAATCTCCATCTCCACTGTCAATCAGCCAATTCCTCAATGCACTGTCTTAAAATATATATATATTTAAGGAAGAGACAAATACCAGCCTGCTTCATACATACCTCTGCCCATCTCTGCCCCCCTCAGTCTTTTACCTTTGCTTCTCACATTTTACTCTGATCTCTTTCCTTTTTTTTTTTTTTTTTTTTTTTTCCCCACATATTTTCCCTTTGTAGTAAGGAGAAAATATGTTACCTTGAAAAGCCACAACTAATGCCATAGGGAAACTATGAAATTAATGGCTATGATTAATCAACACAATCATGTGGAACCAATAGTGGGTAAGAAAATGGAAATGGAGAAATTGACCTCTCTTATTTCCTACTTCACTATAGGAGCAAAAACCTGAGATATGACACTTCAAAATTGTCCTAATGAACTGTGAGAGGAAGAGCTGCAGCCGAGATGAAGCACACTAACTGCTGAACCACACAAGACAAACTCCATCTAGCCCACTGTCCTGACTGACAATAGCCAGTGGAGATCTTTATGGGAAAGGATGTAAGAAACAAGGTTTACATGCAAGGTGACTCTTTCCTGGTATTCCCTCTTCCAGCAGTCACCAACTTGGGAGCTTTCTGAGCTGTTGGTTCTCCAGATAATCATATTTAACACCCAGCAGTGAGTGTCTCCTTTATTCATCAGCCAACCTACTCAGAGTGTTGTGCTTCACATCCACAACTGTGATACATGTAGTGCAAGAAGAATGGCCTTTATCTTGTTAGGTTTACTACCTGATCATTCTCTGAGGTGCCTTCCAGGCATGAAAATGTGTTATTCCTGTTAGAAAAAAAGTGTAATAACAGTGCTCAATTTCAGCTAGACAAGCAGCCATAATGCAAGCTGGCATGCTTTCAGAGGCATATATGACTTGGTAACTCACTGATGTGAATGCCGAAGGCCTAGGTTCACTTTAAAATGTTAGTATTTAAATTCTTATGCTCTTTTACTTTCTGATACAGATTGGTTGTTTGCTTGCATTAACGGTATTCTCAGAAAATAGCTGCCAGAAAACAGACTCTGAAAAGTACAAAATTTTTGAGTTGTATGTGGTATAATTCATCCCCTTCCCCCACATTTAAAACATAGTAACTTTATGTGTTTTCTTTCTAGGCATATTTCATCTTTAACAGGAGGTTAAGCAAAACTTGGTTTGTCTAGACCGTCACTGCTTCAAAGACTGAATGGCAACAGAACAAAAAATCCTTATCTTATTTGCCTTTGCTAGTAAAGGGTTTGTGTATTCATGTTAGCCAGGACGTTTATGCAAGTCTTGGGACCATTTACACAGCAATCAGAAAACGTATCTCTTTCCAAACAGTTTCTCAATGTGATTACATATCCTAGCTATTATTTGTGTTTCTTTTAGTATTCTTTTAGGGTGGACCATATGCCACATTTGGGTGAATTTCACTGGGGCTGGATGACTTCTGAACTTCAGGAATCTTTTCAGAGTAAGTCCACAACTGGGGCAAATCCTCCTACTTTCACTGAACAGGTACAGTGTGACAGTGTTCATTTTGATCAGTATGTGAAGAATGGAAGAGCAAACCTTCACTGACAAATGCACAAGACCTTTAGCGAGATCTGTAGCATTTATTAATTTTCTTTGGAGATGAGGTTTAATGGAAGAGGCATAATTTACGTTCACCAGTTAGTTTGACTGCAATAACTTTTGCAACCTCCATGGATCTTCACTGTGATTTTTTTTTTTTAATTTTTTTTTGTCTTTCCCACATGACTACATGGAAGTTTATGATTTTATTTAATTATTTATTTATCATAGTCATTCTATTTTTATTCTTTTTTTTTTTTTTCCTATGTATTAAACAATGTATTATATAAGATTTCTTTGAACAAATGAACAAATGAAACCTCATTTTTCTACAAAGACAAAAGCATATAAGATGTGTGGAAGTGCTGCACAGCTTCCCCTGCCATCTCACACTGAAGACATAGCAGAAATGGGTATCTTTGTGCACTAAAACAGTAGTCTGTTTACCATCACCCATAACCTGTCTGTCACTAAAAATGATGCAAGTTTCTGGAAATTAAATCTTTTTCTGCTAATGTCTGCTGATCTAAGGCTGTCAGCTGCCTTTTTTAACTTCTCCAGCTGGGAATACAAATTCAGATGAATAAATGGGTGAAATACACAAAATTTGTAGGTGCCAGAAATGACATAGACTCAAATTTACTCATCTTTTTTTTTTTTTTTTTTTTTTTTCTTATAGCATTCATCATTTCCCCTGTTTATTGGAATTTGCTATGTATCTCTCTTGCTTTAATTTATCTAATGTTCATAATTAGACTAATAATCCCTTAACATATCCTAGCTTGTATTCTCTTTGTCTTCCTGCTCCCCTTCCTGTGAAGTCATCCACAGGTATACTTGATCCTCATTGTTTTTGCAGTACTGGTGCCATGCTTAATATATGCTGCAGCCTGACCTTATCTTTGCATAAATACATACTTCTTTCCATCTGCTCATCAAATAACTGTTACCAGAAAATGAGATTTCACAATCCAAAACAGTATGTACATGTGCTTTAGAGTGTTTTAGAGCTTGTCTCTAAAATATGACATCTTATTAGAAAGTAAGTAAAAATACTTATTATCCTTTGTCACTATATAGAAACTCCCTGAACACAATTGCTTTTATCTGTAGAGAAAAACTGTACCAAATAGTTTATTTTTAAGTCTGTGAGTTACTGAGAACAATCTCATTGTTATTAATAGACTATAGATTTGTAAGAGAATTTAATGAGTACAGAGAGGAAATTGCCATCTGAGCAGTTTCTATTCCTGCAAGCATTAAACGTAATATGTTAACCATGAAATAGAACAAACCCCACTATTAGCCTGGCTGTGAGATGATCTGATAGTCTGTGTTTTTCAAAGTGTGAAAGCAAAAAGCTTTCTTTGAACTAAAAATCAATGGAGATAACATTTCCCTTTTCCCCTGCTGCAGCCTGGACCTCTGAACACTCACACCCTGACCTCAGTGCTGGGCACTGGGTCCTGGTAGTGGAAAGTCCTTGACTGGTGGTGCTGGAGTGAAAATCATCACCTGCTTAGTCACAAACAACACATAGGCCTGTTTGTTAAATGAGATCAGCTAATAGTTGCACAGCGGAGCTTCAAAGCCTCACAACACTGTTAATGAAAGCTTTGTAGATGCCGTGTCCCCACTGAAGCCTTGACCTTTGGGTCTGATATTTAATGTAAGAAATGTACTGCTGTTTAGGATTACCTAGTTTTCAGAATAAAAGGGAATATAATTACTAGGAAATCAGCACTGATTTTGACTTTCGGATATGATCCTAGCTTTGTATACATCATTCAAAATATTTTTACCAAATCAGTAGAGAAGATATTCTGGTTTGCAAATGCAAGAGCAAACCTTGAATCAAAGCTTCTGTCATGACTAAATTTGATTTTTGGAGAGAATTAGGTCTCTGTGTAGCAGAATTGTATGGGTCACTCAGTCTTAATAGTGCTGCTACTTCCAGAATCTTCAACTGATACCCAACCTGTCCATCTGCTTGGCTGCATTGAAGGGAAGATTTTTTTATTATTATTATTATTTTTTTTTTTAAAAAAAAAGATTGCCTGTAGTAATTCTCCTAGACAATAAACCTCAGGAAGATTTTAATATTTGCAGTAGCATTGTAAACTTTTGCAAACTTTTTAGCCCGTGAGTTGAAATATATAAAGTCAAGTGGATGAAAATTTACTTTAATGGAGGTATTCTATCTCAGAAGACATTTTACCAGAAGAAAGAAGACCTTTTAAAAACCCAGTTTACACTGTAAGCCCTTCTCTTTTGCTTGCAACTGCTCACCATAAAATATATTTAATATTAAATTCTTAAATATAAATATATGTATATTACTTTATATGTGGACATCTGGACCTTTTAATTTCATCATATTTCTGTCTTTCATTTTGGTAAGGGTGAGATGAAACATCTTCCCATAGTCCATGTAGAGTTGGATAACACTGACACTGTCAGACATGGCACTGACTTATGAATCACAGAATCACAGAATCACAGAATTTTCTAGGTTGGAAGAGACCTCAAGATCATCAAGTCCAACCTCTGACCTAACACTAACAGTCCCCACTAAACCATATCCGTAAGGTCTACATCTAAACATCTTTTAAAGACCTCCAGGGATGGTGACTCCACCACTTCCCTGGGCAGCCCGTTCCAGTGTCTAACAACCCTTTCGGTAAAGAAGTTCTTCCTAAGATCCAACCTAAAACTCCCCTGGCGCAACGTAAGCCCATTCCCCCTCGTCCTGTCACCAGGCACGTGGGAGAACAGACCAATCCCCACCTCGCTACAGCCTCCCTTCTTCACTTGGTCAATGTCTTCTTTTTCCCTAACATAGGGTCACAGTGCCAGCAACATGATGTGTTGTGTAAACATCACACTAGTACATGCATGACACATTAGTACAATGCAGATATAGGTTACCTCTGTGTGGGGTGTCAGAAGGCAGCTGTGATAGCAAGAATCTCCAGTCAAGCGAGGAGTTGAGTCCTCGTGAATTTCCCTTTAGGACTTGACCACTCCCCATCTGTGTGTTGAAGTGGTTTTGTGCTAAGATGTAGGCACCATGTTCCTTTCCAGCTCTGCTTTGGCTTCCCAGATTTCAGCAGACAAGTGACAATAACAATCTGAGCAGGGGTTAGCATTTCAAGATGCTCTTTTTTCGCTTGCAAGACTCAGAATTAACCAGGTTCTCCTGTTGTGTGGTTTTTTTTTTTGTTTGTTTTTGTTTTTGTTGTTGTTGTTTGTTTGTTTGTTTTGCTTTCAGAGCCATCTCTAACCCTGACCAATACTGTGTCATGCCTCTCACAACAAAACTGATACCATTTAACAGAAAATGCTATTCATTTTTTTTTTCCATTAAGTCTATACTAATTTAAGACTGTATCCCTTTATCCCTGGTATCATCCACAACCATCTCTTCTCTTCAGGGGCCTGGAATTTCTTGTAGCAGTAGGGCATCTGATGGTGTCCTTCAGAAAGGCCCTTCAAGTTGCTTCTTTTATCCTGAGTCCTTCTGCAGTGCCAGAATTTTTTCAGCGTAGGAAAAATATTTCATTCATTATCAGGAGCTTAGTCATCTGATTCTTGGTGCTGATGTTGCCTTTCGGAACAATGGCTGGCTGCCACTCTGTCTGTTTCTGTGGGAGAGCTGCACTCTGTCATCTCTGTGTGTTTCTTTCTCTCTCTCTTTTTAATATCCTTGGCTTTATCATGGGAATTGATTTTTTTAAGTGTCCACCTGATAGGCTTTCTCTTTTTTAGAAACAGAGACCAGGTGTTAATTTGCAGCAATGTCACTGACTTCTGATGATAATGAGTTCAGAAAGGATGGAAAATAAAAGCATTCTCCACTATGCCTAGAGAAGCAAGAATATGTGGTGAAAATTGTCTACGGCTGGACAAAGTAGCTGGAGGGCACACTATCCCTCTCTTACTGTGCCTTTATGTAGCTGCATTTATCCTCTCTTTAAATGATTGGCATGACCAAAGGACCCCAGGGGAAAAGATAGAGAGAACAGCAAGTGTCCCACAAAGCAGCATCATGAATTGGCCATGAATAATAATAATAATAATAATAAGGGGCAAGGCAGCACAGTTCTGACCAGCTTGATTCCATCTTTTCTTTCCCTATAGGGAGTTCTCAGATCACACGTGGCAGCTAACAGGAGCACAGTGAGGGGCAAGCTGCACTACCTTCACATGTTGAGAGTAATGTGAACACATGCAGAGTACTCTGATCAAAGTCTTCCACTACAGGAATATGAGATAGGAAGTATCCTTGGGACTAAATGCATTTTTCTTGGACCAGGTTCCAGCCCAGATGAAATCATACTCATTCCATAGTCTTGTGCACAGAAAAAAAAAAAAAAAAAAAAAAAAAAAAAAAATAGCCTGAGGAATTTTTGCATTACTTTCTATCTCTCTGGATTCACTTATGCTTAGAAGGTAAAATACAAATATTATGATCATGAGCATAGTAGCAGTGTTGGACAGGAAAGGACTTGATGATATCTTTCTTAGGGTATTAAAACACTGTTGCTATATCACTTTATTCTCTTCTCTCTAGTACAAAAGTCTAGTATGCAATCTCCTTGTGTCTCTTTGGCTATGGTAAGGATGTAGGGCTGTTGTTATTGCTTGAGACGAAAGCATCACAGACCACATATATTGTGAAGAGCCTCTAATGGAGAATTTGTAGTTTATTTTTGTTTCACTTAGGAACAAAATATGAGAGGGCACTGAATATGAGAGGGCACTTCTTTACGGCGAGGGTGACATAGCACTGGAACAGGCTGACCAGAGAGGTTGTGGAATCTCCTTCTCTGGAGATATTCAAAACCCATCTGGATGCCATCCTGGGCAACATGCTGGGTGATCCTTCTTGGCAGGGGGGGTTGGACCAGATGATTGATCGTCAGAGGTCACTTCCAACCTCAGCTTTTCTGTGATTCTGTGAGGGTGAGCCTGAAAAACTCTTGTATATGTTATGTACAGGACAGCATGGTGTACAGCTAAGTGGCAAGCTTTCAGCAAGTGATCATCAAAACTACTAAGTGCCAATCAGCTAAGCTGAAATTATTTTAGGTCAGGTTAGTGGTCTGTTGACAATGTCTCTCATTACCTAATTGGTATGGCTATATGCCTGCAGATAATTCTCCTTTTCTCCTTGGGCATAATGCACTCATATCGTGTCCTTCCCCCCTCTCCCACCCCCTCCCCCCCCTCTTTTTTTTAATATAAAATTAATGAAAGCTAAAACTTTAAAAATTGGAACCCAAGCTTAAGTCCTTCTGCAGTAGTCCAGTTCCACAAACTGGCCTGAGTTTCAAAGATTTTGAAAGGGAAACAAATCCCACTGAAGCTGATGAATATTTTGAATACTTTGGCACACATTTTCAGGGTTAAATGATTAATAGAGATATTCAAATCACTGATGGTCCAAGATAACTGGTTTATTTCTGCTTACACTTTTGATAAGGGATGTCACTGTTGGAAGGAAATGAGTCAAAAGTTTCTAAAAGGCCAGGAGAGACCAATTTCTGAACAGTGTGTGTTCTTTCCTGGCAAGACCATGACAGGAAAACTAAAGAGAGTAGCAGATCAAACATGCAGGCAGATGAACTGCAGCAGCAAAACCCATCATACAAGAATGGGTTTTCCCCCTGATATGATGAACGGTGTAGTTCTCACATGAACCTCTACAGCAGAGTGGGTGACTTCCTGAGGTTCACTCAGAACAAAGCAGAGGGAATAATACCATGGATTTCCTTGTCTGATGTACATCTTCACCCACTTTTAATATAGCAACTGATTTGTAACTGTTTCTCTGTTGTGACAGAAAAAAAAAAAAAAAAAAAAAAAAAAAAA
>NC_048894.1:148805818-148812499 GCF_011077185.1 Oxyura jamaicensis
AAAAAAAAAAAAAAAAAAAAAAAAAAAAAAGTGGTAAAACTAACTCCTACTTCTCCAACCTTTTCACTTCAGATATGCTGTCTGCTTATTGCCTTGCCTATCACTCCTTTTTTTGTGTTTCCTATTTGTATTTGTATTGAAATCATTATGGATGTTGTTTTCTAGGCAGGGAGTGTGATTGAACAAGTTGCTTATTAACCTGCTTAGATGTCACCTAAGCTAAACCCTCTGATTTTTTTTTGTCCTAAGGATTTTATATTTTTTCAGTCATTTGTATTTTAAACAAATTGTTGTCTTGTGTTCTGATTTAATACCTTCGGCAGTCTACACATTAGAAGAAAGTATACACCAATGGTATAAAGAAAGGTTTTATCAAAAAAAGGATAACTATCTGAAGTGATGCCAGGAACCTAATCTTATTTTACTGGCCAGGATAGTTTCCAAGTGCTGACATGACAAAATGGGGCCAAATGTGAATGCACTGACCGTACTGAAAGAGTGAGGAGTACCTGGTCTATTCCCTGCCTTACAGATATGAAGTCCCCTGAAGTCAACCGAGTTGAAGAAACAGAACTAAATTTCCCATTCTTGAGTCCAGTGACATTATCTTGGACTTACGTCAACGAAGTTGAAAGCACACAGTCATTTAGCTGAATATTGCCAAGAGGAAAGATCATGGTGAGCTGCTAATATTTGTTTCTGGAAACAATCCAGGAATGATGCAGAAGCCAGATTTTTACAAAGCTTTGAAACCATCCTCCGGGCACACTATGTGGGTCAAGGTACTAGGCAATTATAGAAGTCAAATGGGTCCAAGACCTTTTTAATCTTGTCTGATCCAATGACTTCCTCAATACTATTGGTCATTTCACATGAACTTCTTGAATCTTTCAGGACAGCTATGAAAGCAGGTATAAGAATAACTTAAGAAACTTTTAGGATCCAGAAGCCAGGTTAAGTAAAAAACATACAATTCAACTGTATCACTAAATCATCGTTTAACAGCATGGAATTTAAGACTAATCCACCCCCAGAATTATTTCCTGGTTCCCTCCCATTCACAAGGATGTTTCTTCCTTCTGGTACAGATGATCAGAAAATATTGAACTTGGAAATCCCTAACTTTGCTTTTACAGTATTGCTCACTATCCATCTAAATGAAGTAGTTTCTGGAAAAAAAAAAAAAAAAAAAAAAAAAAGTTGTCTGTAGATGTATGTGCATGTGAATGCATTTGAATATTCTTTCTGCCTCACCACTGAATGCAGAACACATTACTCATCCGTTTGCCATATTCAGATCTGGTAAACTCTGAGCAAATTCTTTTGTTAGTGTATGAATAAACGAATGTAACAGGGCTTGGGGGAATTATCCAACCTATATCACGTACATGATGGACATGTTTTGAATTTTATGATCGTTTATTTATCGCCCAGTAAAAACTGGGCAAGTGTCTTCTCAAACTGACCGTACAAGTGGTTCAAGAAATTCATACGGCTGGTTGGATTAATAGTATAACAGTCACAAAACCACTGTTCGTAATCCAAAGAAACATTGTGCATAAACATTGTGCCTTCTGCTTGCTCACTGCATTCAGATGCTAGTGAAATCTAGATGTTTGACCTGGAAAAGATCAAAGGCAAAGTAAAGCCCTTAAATTTTTATCCTGAAAGAAAGTTGAAGTTAATTGCTAACAAATATTCCTCCTGAAGGCTGTGGCTATGACTTTGTCAGCAGATGATGCCTCAGACATTGACCCCTTTATCAAGGTGAACTTAATCAACCCAGATAATTTGTTGTTCATCTGATGGAATGCTGGAATGGAGCTCTAATGACAGTCTTTTCTAATTCCAACTGCTGTGTAAATATCATAAAAAATAAATATGTAAAAATATGGCCTCATTCCAGGCAGGAAACTATTGTTAACCAAATGAAGAGAAGGGAATGACTGTCATGTCAATAAAGAAAAAAAATAAGTAAATAAATAAATTCAGCATCAGGATTTTGTACTAATGTTAATTTCCAGTACTGCTCAGTGCTGTTTCATGCTGTTTTAGCTGGGTTGGGTTAACATGCTCTGGATCCCTTTAGGGTCTTGTAGACTGGTGTCTGACTCTGACTTTGCTCCCTGAGCCTTTCATCCCATATCTCATAAATCTTCCCCTGACATTAGATTTACCTCTTAAAATACAGTCCTTAGCCATAAAGTCCTGTCAAAGGAGGACTAACATAATAGAAGTCAATCCAAATAAAATAATACATTCAACAGAAGATAGCAATTAAGATATGTGTTTCTTATCTCAATATTTCTTTTGTGTTAACTCATTCCTTCATCTTTTTGGCCATCTTTTTTCCCAAACAAAGCTTCTGGAAGTACACATTGTAGATGACATATATTCCCCTGGTAGAAATTAACTTATCTAGCTTTTGCTATCCACACTATAAGTTTGTGTCTGATCTAGTCATCCCATTATAGTCAAAGGAGATTTGGTCAATACAGTCAATGGAGCTTACAGTGAGATTGATCTGAACAAAATCTGTTGTCTGCTTTAGGATGAGAGGAATTACATCTTAAAATCTTTTGACTCTATTGACCTTCCCTCTATTGACTATAAAGTAGTTCAGCTACAGAAGTCCACACTGCATTGAAATGTATCCTGTCCCTCTTGACTGGATGCAGATCAAGACCTTAGCATACACATATACTGAAGGTCTTAATCTTCTACTTCTTTTTAAGACTCTGAGTCTGCAATTGGAAGACTATGAGTAACAGAAATGTTTGTTCTATGTCCACAGAGGTACCATAGTGAGTCATTAACCTTGCAGCTCCCTTCAGCACCACTCAGACAACAAAAAATTTTAGACATCACTTAGCAATCTCTGGTATCTCTTACCTTCACTTACATTTCTTGATAGTTTTTGATGGTAACTTAACACTTTTCCTGGTTCCTTTTGATGTTTATTAGAATATTTTTGTTTCTGTTCTTGCTGGACAGCTCCTTTTCCAAAGTGCAGCAGCAGAAGCAATTGAAAGCCAGACAACATTCAGCTTGTTGATGAGCTTGTTAAAAGGACAGCTATATTTTGATGGTCTTCTTTCCATGGTTTGTGGAGAAACAGGGGCATACACTATGTTACCCTTCTGCTAGTTACATCATGTAGTGTGTTATCTTCTCCCTCCACTTCTTATATTCTTTTGCCTTCATGTGTTTTACACAGTTACTCTGGGGGACTACAAAACTTTATCCAGATTCGGAAGTAAATTTGTTTCTTGAGACCAACTTCAGGTTTAATAACATAAAGTCCTAGTTCATATCTATGAGATAATTTTAACCTCAGCACCAATGATCATCCTGATGTAAATAGGAAATTATATTTTTGCAATTGGAACAGGAAGAGCTGTGTAGATAAAAACACTGCCTCTGTTACAGTGGAAAGGTTGTCAGATTAGCTGTGATTTTTTTTTTTTTTTTTTTTTTTTAACTTTGAGGAATGAGACATAATGTAGGCACAGGGTAAAATATTCTCAGCTATGGAATAGCTTTGTCATATGTTTTAGTTTGAAATAAGGCCACACAGGATGCAAATGCAAACAAGGATGATGGAAGTCAAAAACCCACTCCATTTGAGAACCACAAAATGACATTTTGGGAAGAGATGGTTCTGTTCCACTGTGAAGTGGGTAGTGGACATACAATATAGAGATGTCAGAAAATTTTCCAAAATGAATGAGTTATATATTTTATATTCTGAATGGTCTTAGCTGTACTAATTACATATATATATATAGTAGTACATAAAAAGGGGGAAAGGGGAAAAATATGCTTCTGACAGGAATACATCTTCCATACCAGGCCAGATCTGGAGGAAAGATCTTGAGATCAAATGAGAACGTGCCTACAGTTGTTATTATTAAGCATTCACTGTGAGAGCATTCTTGCTGTATGCTTTCCCAGTTCATACATTCCTCTCCAGCTGTCTTCTCTGCCAGAAACACAACATCTAGGTGGACTGATGGCATGTGCTAGTGCTGTGGCTCTTGCAGAAGGCTTTTTGAGGACACTCAAGAATACACTAAAAAATAATAATGATAAAATACAAGGATTGCAAGCAACAAGAGCTGTATGTCTGTATCTGTAAGATATATATATATATTTAAAGGTATAGAAGGGTACTCAGGTAGATCTATTGATATCAATATAGCATGACTGAAAAAGCATAATTTCTGTGTCTCTGGAAAGGCCCTGTCTGTGCAATAGAAGAGACAAATCTGACTAACATACGATGATCTTGGTTAATGGTTAATTGAAAAGGTTAATCTTCTATTAGATCCTTTATTATTATTTTTTTTTTTTATTCTCAAGTGATTTAATAATATTTTCTTCCCTAATTAAGGAAGCCTTCTATAAATCATTCCTGGAGGAAGACAATAGTCTCCAGTTTTTATTACCTTTGGTAATACTATGTATTAAAGACAGAGAAAGAGCAAAAATATTGAAAAAAAAAATAAATCATATAAAACCTAGGTTTTTGTTGTGTTGTGTTGTGTTTACTTATTTATTTATTTATTTATTGGAAGGGAAACTGATACCTCTCACTAAGCTGTGGCACCTATTAAAGATCTAAATCTGTCCTTCTTTCCCAAGTTTTCCTTATGGCAACATCTGAGCACTTAGTGCAACTTGTGATGGATATATTTCATCCAGAAAATTCAATTGCTTTCTCCTGCTGCTTCTACTGCTATGGTTACAGATCATGACATAACTTCTTGTTCTGTTGGTGGTGATGATAAGGGATGTTGTGATGGGTCAACATTACAAGATACAAGGTAAGAAAGAATCCTCTGAATGTCGGTCTCAATAGCACTTGAAGAAAAGGTCCTGGATCTTTCCCCTGGGAGTGTAGGAAAGAGTAAGTTTTCCTTTTTTCTTTTTCAGACAAAATCTTAAAAAAATGCATATGTGTCACTCATGTCTTTTACCACGTTAAAACATAGTCATATATACGTGTGTTTTTCTGATGATTACTCCAGATTAAAGAACAAATCAGTGTTAGAAGAAAGGAGTGAAATCAGATTTAAAGATTACTTATATCCATTCTTATCTAAAAGCTTCCAGTAGACTAAAACCCAAAGCTTCCTTTTTCTCTCAAAACTATGACTGATTTTTTGTTAACTCTGCCTCATTTCATTCAGACACAACATAGCTCATGTTATCTTCTGGGTATGCCTCTGTCAGCCTGGAAAAGTCTAGGTTTCAATGAGGCTCTAACCCTCATTTATCCTCAGGGATAAAATAGTTGCTTTCTTGAAAACTACTACTTTTGTAATATCTCCTGTAAACTTCAAAGGTTTTTTTTTCCCTTGAAGAAGCTAAAAAAGGGGAGGATACAAACTGGGTAGCTTTCCTCAGGACTCTGTTTCCAGCAGCTCTCTAATTTTGCCAAGCCACAGGGAGTAAAAAACACTGGGCCAGAATCCTTCTTCATTTACGCTGACATAAATTTGAAGATAAAGCCAACAAAGTCAACATAATTTCAAAACAGTAAACGTAATGCAAGATCAAAGGACATTTTTACATAAAGTGTAGTGAACTTCTGGAATTCATTGTTACAGGGAGTTGTGGGGACAGACAGCACCAGCAACTTTAGCAAGAAATCAGGCAAATTCATGGACAGCATGTCAATAAACAGATACAAACCCACATGAATGTACCCTCTAATGTACCTCCCTAATATGATGGCTGCAGAAGCTGAGGAATTGAGGTGAATGGTCCACAAAGTCCAAGTGCATTCCTGCTGCAGGAGACAAAGTGTTGAACTAGTTTATGATGATCGGTAGGGCACTTCTTATGTTCTTACATCTTCACTTACTATCTTTTGTGATGTGTTTTCCATCCAGATTGTCAGAAATACCTTAACTGGCTTCTGGAGTCCACTAGTGTGCTCATTTTACAGCATGCTATTGGGGGTGTGCATTGGATATCTTGGGTGCTGCATAAGAGCAGGAATGAACATGTAAATTTTTCTGAGATATTCTGAAGGACATGAGGAAGAAGAAACAAAACTTGTTCAATGCTATCCAGACAGAGTCCCTCCTGTGACTTCTCAAGACCCACAGCCACACCCAGGCTTTGTTCTGAAGAGAATTAATTGTTTCACTGCAAGAGAAATTCCAAGAATAAATAATATTCATGGCATTTATGAAACAGGCAGGGATAGTCAGAGGACCAGGACACATGAATGAGACACAAGCTACTTGGCAGCATGAACAAAATTGGACTAGTTTTCACCTATTCTATCAGCTAGTCTACTTTACTGGGAAAGGATCTGGACATCCTAAAAAGAGTTAAAGCCAATGACAGTGGCCTGCTTGGGGTCACACAGCTGACTTTCTTCCCCACTGGATTACATTGGTTTGCACTCCCTTAAAACTGAGGCCTCTTACTTCCATTGTCCTGCATGGTGCTGGCAATGCATGGACTCCTGGGGTTCTGGCTTAAGGGGATTATTTGAAAAAAAATACCAAATCCCATAGAAAAATACAGGACTAAGCAATGTGGCAGTTTAAAAGACTGATGAAAAGAAGGTGTTGAGCTTTAGGTCTTGCTGTTCCTTACATAACAGGCAGAAGTATCTGATCAAATTCAGTTGAAAGCTTCAGCTTCCTCAACCCAAACTTAGCA
>NC_048894.1:148812509-148825582 GCF_011077185.1 Oxyura jamaicensis
TTGTAACATGTTATAACTTGATGGCCACACCCAGATACTGGTGGTCAATGGCTCTACGTTGAGGTGGAGGCCTGTGACCAGTGGTGTCCCTCAGGGACCTGTCCTGGGACTGGTTCCGTTTAACGTCTTTGTCAGTGATATAGACAATGGGATTGAGTGCATCCTCAGAAAGTTTGCAGATAACACCAAGCTGAGTGGTGCAGTTTTTACAATAGAAGGAAGGGATGCCATCCAAAGGGCAAAGGGCAAAGTGAAAAGCACAAGCTAGAAAAGTGGGTCCATGTGAACCTAATGAGGTTCAACAAGTCTAAGTGAAAGGTGCTCCACCTGGGTTGGGGTAATCCCAGACATGAGGACAGTCTCTCATTTAAAAGCCCTGTGGAGAAGGACTTAATGTTTCAGGTGGATGAAAAGCTTGACATGAACCATCAGTATGTGCTTGCAGTCCAGAAGGTCAACTGCATCCTGGGCTGCACCAACAGAGGAGTGGCCAGCAGGTCAAGGGAGGTGATTGTCCACCTCTACTCTGCCCTTGTGAGGCCCCACTTGGAGTGCTGTGTCCAGGTCTGGGGACCCCAGCACAAGAAGGAAGTGGGGCTGTTAGAGTGGGTCAGGAGGAGGGCCACAAAGTTGATCAGAGGGTGGAGCACCTCTCCTATGGAGACAGGCTGAGAGATCTGGGGCTGTTCAGCCTGGAGAAGAGAAGACCTTTGAGGAACCTCAATGCAGCTTTTTAATACATATAGAGGACTTACAAAAAAGATGGAGAGCACATTTTTGCTTGGACAGACAATGATAGAACAAGGGGGAATGGCTTTAAACTAAAAGAGGGGAGATTTAGATTAAATGTTAGGAAGAAATTATTCATTCAGAGGGTGGGGAGGCACTTAAACTCCCCAGAGAATCTGTGTATGCCCCATCCCTTGAATTGTTCAAGGCCAAGTTGGACAAGACCTTGAGCAACCTAATCTAGTGGGTGGCATCTCTGCCTGTGGCAGGGGGGTTGGAGATAGCTGATCTTTAGGGTCCCTTTCAATCCAAGACATTTTATGATTCTATGATCAGAAACACAAAGTTATGGGTTTTTATGACATTATCTGCCTCACCATGGAAACATATGATTGTAAGGTTTGCAAATAAGCTTGCCTGGGGAAAAGGTCTTTTTTATTAAGATTTTATATGAAGGCCCACAACCTTCTATGACACTTGTGTAGTATGATTATTCTGAGACTTGTGTTGTCATTTGATTCATACAGAAAAGTCAGAATGAGATTTTCTCTTACCTTACTCTAACCCTTCTGTTTTATCACTCTGTTTTTTTCAGACCACTGCTCTTCTAGCAGTGGATGAATTGTCATGGATGACAATGTGTTTAATCATCTTTTTGGGGGAAGGAGGGCCACAACTCTGAACATAACTTTCTGCATATATAATGCAGAATGTATGCAGTTCATCATCCAGTCCAAGTAAAACTACAATGCAAGCAAGCCCTGATCTTTACTTCTCCCTCTTTTCAAATAACAAACTTTCTATCAACCATGTTGATTAAGTCTGTAAAATTGTCTTCTTCCTTCCTGCCTTTATAACTATTTTCTTATTTGATGTTTATTAGCTTCCATTTTTCTTTTTAGGTTTGAACATACATCACTGTAACAATGGTAATAAATTGCCCCTAACATTATTTGTCTGGAGCAATAGAGAATTGAGGCACTTTGATATAGTTCCTGGAAAGATTTATTCAGTTTTCTATAAGTTTTTGAGTGCAGATGATCATCTCAGTCTGAAGAGACATCACAGAAGAACTTTGTCAGTTTTGACTGAGTTTCACTTGGAAACTTCTGTTAAATCAAAACTCTCCAAATGGAACTCATGGAGTGTGAACCACTGCACCTTCAAATGAAGAAAATGTTCATACGAATTTCTTGGAAACAAAACTGATATTTTGTTGTTTATTATAGTCTAGCTTCTATGTTGGAAGAAGATTTCACACTGTATTTGTGTGTTAATAGAAGATTATTTGTTAAATTATTTATTTCTAAGTCATCATAATCAAAATATTTATTTTTCTTTACATTTTGGATTTGCTGTACTAGTCTAGAACAGCAGATTTATCAAGGAAGAGCATTACATTTTTAAATGTGTCCCAAGACTTTCCTTTGTAACCATTCAAATAACTGATGGGAAATAGGTATCCGGTATAAAATAAAATAGGTATTTTATGCATCTATGAAGCAAAGAAGAGATTCAAGGTGGTTTCTGTTTGTTTGTTTGTTTTAATTCATGCTTGCATGCCAAATGTGGACTTAGGAGTGTTCCAAAGTGATTGCATAGAAAATGTGTATTTGTTTTGTGCATTTTTTTTTGCTGGTTTTGTGCCAGCAAGTGATTGCATTTGTAACTGTTATGTACAATAACATGTTTGTACCTCTGCATGCATGTTTTGTAGAATACAAACCAGGATCTCACATTTGCAGTGGAACAAATAAAACATGGTGCTGAGACATTTAGAAGACTGGTTTGCATCCAAATTCATTGAATCAGAAGAATTATTTATTGCTAGGACAAAAGCAGTTGCACTGCTTAATTCTTCATAAGTTATTTTAAAGCTTACATATTAGCTGTAATTTCCCTCCTGTAAGTATGGTGAACAGGTGCTTTTAGCCCTTAAGACTTGCTGAGGAACAAGTTCTCTTTTTGTTCACATTTTTGATTGCTCAGTTGTCACAGCCATATATGATGCAGAAGGTATTCCACTGACTAATTTGGCTCAGTATTTTGATATCTGTTTTATTGTTGTTGTTTTTGTTTGTTTGTTTGTTTGTTTCCCCCCAGAGCTCTATATTATTTGGTTGATCTCAACCCATGCTATGTCATTCAGCTGTGCATAGCTCCATTTTTAACTGCTTTTATTAAGCTCTACTAAATATATATATATTTATATTTATATATTTATATTTATTTTATATTTATATTTATATTTATTTATATATTTATATTTATATATATTTATATATATATTTATAGCCTGAATGTTTAGTTTCTTATACTTATCCACCCATGGATCTGATTTTTTTTCTTTACATCAGAAAAGTCAAACTCATTCCTATTCTAATTATACATCATACCTATTCAAACTTTTACAACATGTCAGCTGTTGAAGTAATTACATTGGTATGAATGTGAATGGGGAAAAAATAAACAGTGAGAAAAAAAAGGAATATAAAAGATTTAAAGTTTACAGAATAAAAGAAAATGATTTCTACTGTCACTGAATGTATAAAGTCCACTCAGATGGTATTGTTTCAGGTGCTCAGAAGTATGGGGACCTGTCTTGAATTTAGTTCAAAAATCCCTGTTTTCTGTACTTTTTTTTTTTTTTTTTTTACTTATTAATCTGTGGATGAGACCCGTGAGGTTTTCATCAAATTAGCTACATTCAGGGAGGCATCTGTGTTTCTGAAGGAGATGGAAATCTTCAGTTTTCGCCACTGAAGTTATCACCTTACTATAAACAAGGTTGCTTAGGACCTCCCAGAAAGGAAATAGAGTATTAACTTTTATGAAATGAACAGTTTTCAGGGCCCTGCTGAAGAAAATATAGTGGTTTTTAATTAATTTTCTATTTGTCTTGTATCTCTTATTTTGGGCAAATATATTAAGAAATCTATGATGAATCACAGTTGCCTTTTCAATTTAAAATCTATACAATCTCGCTGCTATTTGAGTAAAGAGTACATATTCTGTACTTTGTGCTCTAGGTCTTTACTAGTAGCAAGCCTCTCATTTAGCAGTGGACGAAGCTTAGACCTATATATACATCCAGGCTAATATTCTTTTCCTCACGTGAGTGTACTTCAGTTCTCTTCCTTAGAAGGGCACAAGGAAAGGAGACCTCTGTGCAAAAGATAATGTTTCATTTTAGTACAGTTTTGATTTGCTTCTTTTCACAAATCTTCTGATTTGGGTTTGCTCTGTGTAGAGTCAGTGGGAGGGGTAGGGGGGAGGAATATTTGGCACTTAGAATACAACACAATATTGTGGAAATTAGGTATCAAAGTAGGTCTGAAAAGAGCCCTAAATCAGCTTTCCCTGTTATAACCACTTTCCATTGTCATATGCTGTGGTTGTTCATACTCGTAGTCCATACCACTGTGATCTATGCAATAACACTGGTAGACAAAGTGAGTTTTCTCAGCTGACAGTGATCCACTCAGGAGTGCAGGAAAAGACCCATATTTCTCTTGCTGATTTTGTCCTAAGCAGAGCAAAGTGTGTAGTGTGTATTTAATCAATTTTAGTAGTGGAGTATTCAGCAGCTGTAGATATACACGGTGGTCATGTAAGATAACACTACTGTTAAAGATTATGTTTTAGTGATTGGATTTTTGTACTCGGTTACACTTCACATAAATTAGGTAGTGACAGAACTAGCATCTTTGCTATGGGCCAATGTAACCAAAAAACTGTGTTCACTCTGCTGATGACAAACTCCTTTCTCCAGTGCAAAGGGAGTGGACTGGATGTCTGGATTTAAGTAATTCTGTAACAATGCATCTGACAGTCTTCTGCATGAAAAAGCAAGGGTGAGGTATATGCACACAGGAACAACTGCATAGTACATTTTAGCTTTGTTTTTGAAGCTTGCTTATTTATATTAGTTCATAAGTCATTCTTGTATTAGAGTGTTTTGTTTTGTTTTGTTTTGTTTTTTCAGACATTTATTCACAGAGAAGTACTGATCAGCTACACAATTCACAGATTGTTTTTAAATTCATCACTTTCAGGCGAAGAAAATTACTGAATAATAATAAAAAATTTCTTACTGTAAAAAATAAAATTTTGATCTTTATTTTGAAAATTTTCATTAATAAATTAACATAATTTTATTAATGAAAACCTCATAGGATATTGAAAACTATTTTTTTCTTAAGATAAAATGATTTTTATGTTGAGATTTTTTGTCCAGGCAATAATAATAATAATAACAATATTAATAATAATTATATATATATTTCAATTTCATAGTATTTAAAACTTTAAAAAAGTTTCTTCAGTTCCTGTGAAAAACTGAATTTGCAGATCCATCCTTTTGTTCCACATTTCCCTTTGTATAAACTTGGATTTTATTTTTAGTTTAATTGGTCTGATTGGGGTATTGCATTTAATTATGAGAAAATTTTCCTTTCATTGTGAAAACATATGAATAAAGTGTTACAGACTAATCTTTGTGTTTACACTCAAACTGGAATAAGAATGGGAAAAAAATAGATGTGAAATGAAATGGAAGAAATGGCAAACAAGGCATATGCATAAGACTTGCATTCAATTCAAAGAAATTTGAATTTTCCTTGGTTGAGAGCTTTAGGAGACTGAGATGACACAAACACTGTCTTTTGCATGGCTGTGTCATGGCTCACAGTGGGCATGCTGAGGCCCTTTCTCTTCTATCCTTTGGTTATTTGATCCTGGCCATTCAACAGACTTGGACAGGAATGCCAGAAAGGGGAGCAGCGTTTTGGTGCCCTGAAAGAGTGGGACAAGCATTAATATGGGCTGACAGGGAAGTCATGGAGTCACTAACCCTAGAAGTATTTGAGAGTTGTGTGGACATGATTCTAAGGGATGTGGTTTAGCAATGGGACTCAGTAGGTCAGGTTGATGGTTGGACTTGATTATATTGAAGGCCTGTTCCAACCTAGATAATTCTATTATTCTATGATGCAAATGTCATATCTTGGGCAATTTTTGTTTTGCTGGTGGTTTGAAGGACTGTGAACTAGGTAAGGCTGATGAGCTTATGGCATAAATAGCTTGATAGCTCTAGAGCTATCAAAAACGGAAATTTGTTATCAGCAGAAACCATTCAAAGTTCATGAGCGTTATTATATTCTAATTGGGTCAGTTTGTCATAAGAGAGCTCTAAGTGAGATTATATCATTTTCTGACATAAAAAGAAACATTTGAGTTCTTCAGTGATAGCAGAGTTGATCAGTTTGAGAGATTTTCAGTATTATGACGTACATAGTATGAGGACATATTCCCATAATATGAAGACAGGACATTAAGAGTTTAATAAAATAATCACACTCAATGAAAATTAGTATACTAGAATCTCTGTTTGAAAAACAAACCTTTGACTTCTTAATACTTGCCTTTTTATCTAACAAGGCATTTTAAAGGACAAATTCTATGAAAATTCTATTAGTTCTATGAAAGGAATCCTCGACTTTCACTTAAAAAAAAATCCTTTTTTTTTTTTTTTTTTTGTAATTGAAAGCCAAATATTTGTATTTTAAAGTAGAGACTGTAAATAACATATATAGCAGTTCCTCAAATCCAAATACATTACAAATGCAGAATTATAGTTGTAAGATTTAAAACCAACCCATGTTGAATCTTTCATATTTTTATTTCATATCTGCCTGGAATTTTGCTAAGTTATTATTTATTTCTAAATTGGTGCCTTTGGAGCTGACCTTGACTTTAAGGTAGTGTTTACTTTTATCTTTTATATCCTTTTATATCTGATTAGCTAGGAGGAGTTTTTCTTCATTTTATACCAAAGGTTAATTAAAAAAAAAAAAAAAAAAAAAAAAAAAGAGACTTAACTACTTTCTACTTTCTTCTGTGGCATGAGTTAGACAGGATTATTCAGTGATACTGCTTTCCACAAAACAGACTACTCAGAGTTTCAGTTAAAGCTAGAAAAAAAAATAATTATTATTTTAGGGAATTTAGGTACAAGTATTTTAGTATTCAAATCAAAATAAACTAAACCAATAGTTACTATGAAATAGATTTAAATAGAAGTATTTTAAATCTGTAATTTTAAAAGAAAGTAGACAGCTGAATGATATGCAAGTCTGTCATTAATCTTCAATGGTTTTATAAATCTAAGATATTTCTCAAACTTCTTAATTTCACAATAATTCAGCAAGTGAGATCAAATCAGTTAGTTCAAATTAGTTCAATCAATTATAGTCCAAATGAATTTAATCACATGAATAAAAAGATATTTCTATAATTCTGCTTGGATTTTGTTTATACATCATGCCTCAGACAAAAATCTTCACAGCTACAAACATATTGTTCTAAAATCCCTTATTCTAAGACATTTATTGCTATTATTGCCTACGCAAAATAATAAGCACCTTTTCTGACACTAATGATCTGATCTATAATTGTACCATAAATTTTTAATCTCTATTTTTTTTCCAAACAATTGATCTCAATGGGATAACCATTCTGACAGTGTCTCTAATCTTAAGTCAAGAGAGGAAAAAAAATAACCTTAATTTTCTTCCCGACATATTTCACCATATAATCAGATTGTTTTTCTTTAAATTAATGTTTGCTCCATGTTGTTTTTCTCTATTTGCAGGTACTAATGAATTAATTTCGACTCTGAAGCTCAGGTTTCTAAATTGGCTGAAAGAATAAATGTATAGCTATGGTCATAAATATATATCAAAGCAGTCAAAGGCTTGATGTGCATACAAAATTTCCATTACTGTTAATAGGAGATAATGTGGGTGTTTTGAGGGCAGAATATATTCTAGACTGTGCAACCATTTTTTTTTTTCCTACTAGTCCCATTTTTTTCTTCTCAGTATGTTGTTTGCCACTATAACATAGCATTTGAATCTTAGGAATTTTAGGAACTTTACTGAAAGAAATAACAGAATTTATACCTTTATCACAACAAATAGATTTTACAAGATTCACGATGGATGAATCTCGACATAAGAAATCATCGACCATCACGATGGATGAATCATGACATAAGAAACTAAACTACACAAGGCTATATACCAAAGTACAGTTGGACAAATTTAGATTTGTAATTGCAGACACCCATGTCTGAACAGGTGAAACCCTCCTGAATTTCTGTTCCAAAATAAGGACCATAAAAATGATAACAAAAAGAAGACATGATTTTTAATAATGTTGAAGATGGTAGCAAAGAGACATTGACACCATCATGGTGGTGCAGAAAGGTGAAATCATGGAGCAGAAAATAAACCACACGTCCCTGTACACAGGCTGCAGACCAAACAACTAAAGGCAAAATAACAGATCACATTGGAAGTGTTTTCTCAGGATGTGTAGTGCCATAGCTTTTACAGAAAGGTTAGATAAAGGTTTTGCTATGTCAGTGAGTTGTTAATAATTTTATTACTACTCATTCATAAAATATTTTAAAAAGCTTTAGTTTTTCTGAGTGCGTCCCAAGTGACACATTTCACAGAAGCCCCTGTGCTTTCACCACAAGTAGTGTCAGGAAATCGCTGGTTCAGTTTACAGATTCAGGACCATTACTTGTATAAGAACAAGAGCCAAGGCAATTCCTTTATTGTCTAAGCATCTAATGATTTCCTTGCTTTTAATGTCATTTGGTTGTGCATTCAGTTCTCTTGAGAGAAAAAGGATGAGAATGAGACAATTGGGTGACACAGAGAAGGATGTTTCCCACAAAGCAAACAATTCAGTGTGGAAACTCCCCTCCCCATTTAAAGAAGTCAGTCATGTTCCCACTTCTGCTGGGATGTGTCCACAGCTCAGTGATAAGTGAAGTGCTAAGCAGGTATGAATAGCCACTAAAATTGACATTATTAATTTCTTCCCCATTGACATTGGTTAGAAAAAAATTATTTAGAGGAAATTTCCAAACAAACAAACAAACAAACAAAAAAAAAAGAAAAAAAGAAAAAAAAGAAAAAAAAAAAAAAAAAACAAGTCAGTAAGAACTTCTCTAATAATATGAAAGTGTGTCACTGGTAGATACACTCACAGAGACCTTCATTCATGTCCCAGTCATTGTCATCACAATGACATCAGTGAGAGACAAGCAATGTATTTAGAGAAGGTGGATTTAGGTTCCAGGTGGCTGTTTACTACAGACTAGTTGCAATTGTGAAGTTTTGAGTAACCTAAATGCATAGTTTGTCCCTTAACTTGTAATAGGTTCAGATGACAAACAGATCTGTCACATTATTTTTCAAGGCAAAAAAATTTCCTATCAATTGATGATTAATAATTTCAGGATCAACCGACAATGGAAAAAATGTAAATAAATTCAACATAGTAACCTTAAGAGGATCAGAAAGGATATCTTCTGTTGAAATTCTGAGGTGTGCACTCTGCATATAGCATAAAATAAAATATTACATGAACTGTTTCAAAAGTGTGGTTAAATAGTGTTATTTTAAGGCTGTACTGGAATGTTTCATTTGTTAAAAGCACATTAAAAGTATTTATGATCTTATCTAGAATTGATCTCTACAGATCTATTAGATACAATAAGCATAGAATTTTTTATTGAGAAGAAAAAAAGAAAAAGATGATTGATGATGATAGAAATGAAGTTTAAAAAGTTGTTACAAAATTCATTGTATACAGGTAACAATGGAAGACGAATTGGTACAACAGTAGAACAATATAGTTTATTTGAAGAACTGCTAAGGGAAGGTGCTATTGTGTTTAAAAGAAAAATAAATAAATCTAGACTTGGAAAAGCCAAACTTTTAAACCAGAATAAAAAATATATATAATATATAAAAATATAATTCCTTATTTGCCTTGGAGTGATGCTTTGCTTTGGCCATTTTTTTGTTCCGTGGGAATTACATATGGTTTTGCTTACAATAGATAAACTTCTTTTTTGTAGCCTATGTTTCCTCATGAAAGTTTGAACTGTTACTTGTGGCATCACTGTCCAGGGGATCATATGCAAATAAGATACAGTAGTCTCTTGGCTACAGTACTGTCATATTTCATTTGGAAAATTATATGAGATTTCATACAGTCCTTGCATTCCCTTATTTGTGAATGTCATGCCAAAGTGCTCTCATTAGACAGTAAATGAAAAATGTCCAAGAGATAACGTGCATATTTATATGCAATATCTCAACAATGTTCAGCTTGAAGTACCCCAAAGTCTTAATGTGTTTTCTTGAATGGAGACATTACAGACAGCGTGTTGTGTAGGCTTGGAAAAACTTTTAGCTTTAGATGTTATGAAGCTCCAGATACTTTCGCCTCATTTTTTTTTTCTAAGTGATTCCTGACCTGGAATACTAATCTCTAAACTCTGGATGAACTGATTTTTGTGCAGTTCAAATTGTATTGCATCATGCTTGAAGGATCCTGAGCCTAAGCATGCAGCAGGGAAAACACTGAGTTCACAGAGAGAGAAAGAAAGAGAGAGACTTCCTGGCCCTGCGAGCTGGCAGCAGGCAGGAAAAATGCAACCAGTACGGAAGGAATTTTTAAGCATGCAGCTGCCAACTGCCTCAACTCTTGTCTAAGCATGGACAAACTCAGGATTTTTTTTTTTTTTTGAAAGGTTAGATCTAAGAGACAGAAATTGTATGTGACACATCCTTAGCCCAGATTTCACCTTCCATCTGTAAAGTTTTGTGTCCCTAACACAAAATCTAACATTCAAAGTGTTATTTCAAGAAACAGTTATAAATTTATTTTGTTTTGTTTTGTTTGATTTTATTTTGTTTTATTCATTTATTTTGATTTATATATATATATATAAATTTATTTATCTTATCTTATTTTATATTTTTGATATGGACAAACAATGAATTTACCCTGAATCTCTTTCTGAGAAATGGATGAGGTATTTTGAATGATCTTTAAAAACTCAGGAGGTCAGAAACCAAATCTGGAAAATTTAGCCTGAACAGATACAGTTCGACAGAAGTTTAAGCCATTAAAAATTAGTATTTATTTGGAGTGTTGGGAAACTTCAGCTGTAGGAGATGTTCCCACCTCTGTTAACAATACATGTGAAAATTCAACAGCTAGCAACAGAAAACAGCTCACATGTATTAGAGTGTTAGTATATTAATATGCATATGGAGAGAGAGAGATAAAATGCTTCTTTCCATATTTTTTTAATGAGACAGAATCATACTTTAGCAAGAAAAACAGGCATACTTAAGAAATTAAATTGAACAGAAATAGGAACAACTCTGGTTTTATATATTCCCTTGACAAATTTCTCAAGTTTTTATGACTGTATAATCCAGCTCCTGTCACAGTTTTCTGCCATGCCATCTTTCAGACGATTGGTTTTGTGCATAGTTATTAGTCTGATGTTGCTAATCTCTCATTCTACAGGAAGAAACTAAACTGCTTCCATCTGAGTGCTTATAGTGGCTTTTAAAAGGATGTAGCTGAGGTAGCCTAATAGGAAATTGGGAGATCAAAATTTTAAAGATGATGTTTGATATTTCACATGTTCCAGGTGGTTTAGAGACTGCAATAATTATATAGGCAGTATTTTCCAGCTTTATATGGAAGAAGATAACTAATATCATTCAATTTTATAGTACCTCCTGTTAATTAAGAAACACACGTGGTGGGATTTCCTTCACCTATATTATCTGGGTCAAAAGTTATGTGTTCAATACAACCCACTTCCCCATCTGTGGAGAGAATGACTCACCCCAGCATAGGATAGGTTTGTATTGCAGAAGGGTTAGCTTCTCAGTGGAAGTGCCTGTTTTTCCCCATTAACTACAGGGAGTCTCTAGATGATTTGTTCACCAGACATCCAAGTTTTAGATGGATGAACCTAATGGAGTTGAGACTCAGTGGCTGTAATAATTTTCTTTCTGTAGACATTAAGCTTATGTAGAGATGAATGTTTTCTTGTCTTTTCAGTTCTAACCACCATTAGCAACTCAGATATAATTCATCCTGTTTTCAGATCAAATACAGAGCAAATTCTCTTTTGGACATTGGTTAGGTCATTAAAGGATGAATTTTTTATTTTGTTGATTTAACATTCATGTGGACCAACCAAAACATAGTGATTATATGAGTGTTTCTACTCATTCTAGTCTATGACATTAGATTTTCTGTTTCCAGACTCTGGAAAATCATTCCTTGCATTAATTTCTGTCAGCAATAAAGAATCATAAATATTGCTTACTCACATGAAACAAGAAATGAAAATTCTTGTCTTCTCTTCAAGCTCCCTCTGTGGTTTATTTTTGTTTTGTATATGATTTATCAAAGACTGAATGTCTAGAATCCTCCTCTGCTCCGTTATCGATAACAGCCTTGATATCCCAGGAGTCACACTTTTTTAGTCATCATCACTTTCAGATTTTTCTCCCAGTGTTGAATAGTAGGGGAGCTACTACCACAAGAAATACATCACCCTTAGCTGGGACCTCTGAGATTCAGCATAGTTTGAAGGATTATGGCATCCTTAGGCAGAAAGCAAAGGCTGGCTCTACCTTTTAGAAGAAAATTGGTTATTGAGCTCTTGAATTTCCTGGAGTCACAGTTCCATCTCTGTTTCTCCAGAGCATATGAGTTCTGTGACTGTTTTCCTCAAATTTCATCTGAGCAAGCTCTAAGTTAATAGGCCAATGAACAAACATTGCCCTCCTTTCCCTTGCTACCATGCAGCCTCTGAAACACACCTTGAGAAATATTTCTTTGTTCCTCAAGAAAAATGAATTCTCCTTGGTTTTCCTGTTTTTTATTTATTTTGTTGTTGTTGTTGTTCAGAATACATCAGCAAAGAAGGAAGGATATTTTCTCATTATCTTCTGAAGAATTATGCAACACATATGGGTGTACTTTTCTTAATATACTTCTCACTTTCCCCCAGGAATCTCTTTGTCCATTGTTTATCTTGTCGTATATAAAATGAGAAAGAAGTCTATGCTTGATTCATTCTTTGAAATGTCTGTCACAGCAGCATAATAAATAACCCTACATTTTGCATCCTTCAGATGAGAAATCAATGGACAGAGGCAATTTTTAGATATTTGACTCAGAAGAATAATCCAGGGTGGAGGAAGATTAAAGTGAAGTGGAAAATTGAAGAACTAACCTCATGTTTCTTGATTGGGTACAACAGTAGGAAGAGGCAACATTCAGCTTAAAGTATTTTTCTGTGTGAAAACCAAAGGTGAATTCCCTGATTCACTATAGGTCCTCTTTTTTCTTTTCTTTTCTTTTCTTTTCTTTTCTTTTCTTTTCTTTTCTTTTCTTTTCTTTTCTTTTCTTTTCTTTTCTTTTCTTTTCTTTTCTTTTCTTTT
>NC_048894.1:148835582-148890189 GCF_011077185.1 Oxyura jamaicensis
AAGGAAGGAAGGAAGGAAGGAAGGAAGGAAGGAAGGAAGGAAGGAAGGAAGGAAGGAAGGAAGGAAGGAAGGAAGGAAGGAAGGAAGGAAGGAAGGAAGGAAGGAAGGAAGGAAGGAAGGAAGGAAGACAAAAAGAGCAAGAAAATTCAGGACCACTGGCCCATTGGATAGGCAGTCATTTAGGCTACTACTTCACTCAGGTACCTTAGAAATCTTATAGAGAATGACTTTGCCTGTGCGGGTGAGATATTTATTTCAGGAAATAATATTGAATCCAGACTTCTTGAGTCACTGTAAAATATCTGTAAATAACATCCTGGCTTTTTAGATTACCTTTCTCAATTTTGAGATGTATGTGAAAATTTAGGGTTCAGAAGTTCAAAGAAATCCAAAAATCAAAGAAAAGTGTTTGCTTGAACTCTTGTCAGATACTTGGTTTTTAGGTGTGGTGTTTTCTTCTCCACCAAGTTGCAGATGACTTCAAAAATTCTACTGTGAAAGCACAGGGAAATTTTACTCTCAGGTTTGTCAGTATATTTCACATTTTTTTGTTCCTTTTCCTCCTGACCATTTAATATAGCTTGGTAGGTTCAGAATGGACACTAGGAAAAACTTTTTTACTGTGAGGATAGTCAAACACTGTAACAGGCTTTCTGGTAAGTTTGTAACAGGCTTTCTGGTAAGTCCTGCCTGTCAGCATTCAAGAGGCATTTAGAGAATGCCCTCAAAAAAAAAATCTTTAAGTTTTGTTAAAAGCAGTACAAGCAGTTGGATTAGATGATCTCTGAAAGTCCCTTCCCTTCCCTTCCCTTCCCTTCCCTTCCCTTCCCTTCCCTTCCCTTCATTGGGTCTTCTTTAAATTTTAACAGTATTTGCTTAACTTAGTCTTTGCATGCTGTGCTAAAATATCCACATGTATTTGATTTTCAAGGAGATTGTACCAAATACCAAATAGCTGGAAGCTCTTTAGTGACTAATCTGATTTAACTCACCATGTCCTTCTCAAAAATGAATTCTTTACCATTCCCCACAGATACTTACTTCCATAGGGAAAAGCGTAAATGGGAGGGGGTTGGGTGGGGCACTTTTGGAAAAGTTGTGTAGGAAGACTTTCCAATCCACTGATGTTGCTACCCTAAATGGTGTGATGATGGCTGAAAATGTAGACTGCTTCCAGTCTTCCAAGAAATAAAACAAAGTTTGTGGAAGTCATTAGTATATTAAACTGAAACATATCAACTGAAAAGAGCATGGATACAGAAGAATGATGACACTTTGTTTATCCTATGTCTTTGTTAACACACTGGAGGGAAGGGATGTCATCCAGAGGGCATCCTTGATAAGCTTGAGAGATGGGCCTGTGCAAACCTCACGGAATTCAACAATGTCAGGCATAAAGTCCTGCATCTGGGCTGAGGCAATCCCAAGCACAAATACAGGCTGGGTGGAGAATGGATTAAAAGTAGCACTAAGGAGAAGGTCTTGGGGTTGTTGTTTGGTGAGAAGCTCAACATGAGCTGGCAATGTGTGCTTGTAGCCCAGAAAGCCAACAGTATCAAAAGCAGCGTGGCCAAGAGGTCAAGGAATGTGATTCTCCCTGTCTATTCTACTCTCATGAGACTTCATTCTGGAGTGCTGCATTCAGCTCTGGAGTCCCCAGCACAAGAATGACATGGACATATTAGAACAAGTCCAAAGGAGGGCCATGGAGATTATAAGGGGGCTGGAGCACTTCCCTTATGAAAGCAGGCTTGGGGTTGTTTAGCCCTGAGAAGAGAAAGCTCCAGAGATACCTCAATGCAGCCTTTCAGTATCTAAAAGAGAAGTACAGTAAAACTGGGGAGGAACTATTTGTCAGGGAGTGTAGTGATACAACAAAAGGTATTTAAACTAGAGCTTTAAACTAAAAGAGTGTAGATTTATATTCGACATTGGGAAGAAAATCTTTACTGCAAGGGTGGTAAGGCATTGGAGCAGGTTGCTCAGAGAAGTTGTGGATGCCCCATCCTTGTTCAAGACCAGGTTGGATGGGGCTTTTAGCAACTTGATCTAGTGTGTTGCATCTCTGCCTATGGCAGGGGGTGGAATTAGGTGATCTTTAAGGTCTTTTCCAACCCAACACATTCTATGTTTTTATGACTCTATATAGGCTAGCCGAGTTCATTTCACTTTGTTAAGTGCTGTCTAGAGTCTCAACCCAGTTGCTCATGTGTATATATCTCATGTAATTTGAGACGTCACACAGAATCCCAGACCACTCTGTGGGATGGGCACACAATGAAGGATAATGAGCTCTTTCTGAAGTGGTAGTTGGAGGTCAGAATTTGTATATCATGACCTAGAATTATACTAGGAAACTCTTTGAGGTAATTGAATCGAATCCTAAATCTCTAGTGTTTGTAACACATTTGATACCTAGATGGCATGTAGACACTTCAATATTAGGTATTTTCTTCTTGAACTGAGTCCTTTTCTGAAGGATAAGTTTAATACTCTGATGACATATTGCAGCAACAGTTACTACATTTTCCAACATCAAGTGATGATTTTTTCTTAAACTGTCTTTTAGAAATTTCCCAGGCTAAAAAAAAAAAAAAAAAAAAAAAAAAAAAAATCTTAAACCCTTCAGCATGTCTCTCACTCAGTTTCTCTTACTTAAAGGACTGAATGTCCTAATGACGGTAATTTTTTTTTTCTGTTTCATTTTCATATTTATAACTTCACAGTTATGTGGTCATAAATTAAACATCTACAACTGTTTCTAATATATTCTGGTTAAACTTTGATATTTTTAGATAATAAAAAGAGTTACAACCAGTTTCAGCCCTCTTTTAGATGCTATACAAGCTATAATGAATACTGGTCTTTAACCAGATAGTTTATAAATTAAGAAACATTGCCATGGTGAGAAGCATAAATAAATTTCCTATTAGTTTGTATGAATTACTAGTTTATACTGTAGGATCTTAATTTCACATAAATTAATCATATGATTTTTAGTTTAAGATATTCACAGTGGAAGAAGATTTTGAGAAAGATGAGTAATCAAACTGTTTTGAAAAACAGCTGTTTATGCACAGTAGACAGGAACTTATGCTGCTACTGCATGTTTGAGAGGGATTACAAAAATCTCCCCCTTCATAAAGAAAGAAAGAAAGAAAAAAAAAAAAAAAACCTGTATTTTCAAACTTATTTCATTTCTAATGACTTGAATTAATTCAATATATGAGCAAAATAAATAAATAAATAAATAAAATAAAATAAAATAAAGGAAGAAAAAAAAAAGAGTAGACAGTAGAAAAAAAAATATATATATATATAGAAATAGCTGTGGGATTTCCTGTGGCAGGTTTCTTCAGTTATCAAAGGCCACTATTGAACTGAAATAAATTTCTGCTTTACAATTGTATCCCCAACAAGTCAGCAGGTAAGCAAGAAGAGGAGAACAGAGATGGAAAAATGGGGAAAGATTGCATAGATAATAATATAGCCAAAACCTGATCAGGAAGATAACTGAGACTTATTCCCTGTGTGTTCATGGCCGGTGTTGAAGACACTGGGAGTTGCTGTTACATTAGGCTTTGAAAATTAAGATATTAGTAAATGTTTCTTATTAACATGGATGTGGACATTAGGAATAAAGATCATGCACTAGATTAACTGTTACTTTCTGCATTTTTTTTCTTGCTACACTAAAGAGAGAAAAACTTTCAAGCCTGCCCCCAGGAACTCATTTAGCTTGAAATATGTACTAGTCACTTCGCATTAGGTTAGAGGGAGTTTGCAAGGTACTCTCATTAGCTTGGATTTAACAATTATTCCTTACTTACCTTTCCTACCGTAGGTATTCCCCTCTGTGGGACTGGCAACTGGTCTAAGAATAACTCAGTTCCTTTCTGATGTCTGCCATGTCCAGCTAGAGCAGCCAGGAAACATCTGGATCATCTGCTTTACTAGCTGTGTATACACCACTTTCACCCTATTATTTCATCTTCCTAAAATTCACCTTGTGCTTTCAATTGATCTTCCTACTTATTTCTTCCCTGAAGGCGCAAGTCTGCATCCAGTGAAATCAGTATGAATGTTATATGAGAAGGATCAAGCATTTAGACTGTGATTTAACAAGGTACTTAAGCACATGTCTGGCTTAGTGCACAAGAAGCTTCTCATTGAAAGCAGCAGAAAGATTGCTACTGGCCTAATTGGGAACAAAAGTGAGCTATGAACCATTAAGCAGCTGCTGAATTCCACTATGGCAGTGTCTATATTTCAGTGATGGGCTGGGTGTGAGCCCTGAGAATAGTTTACAATGTGCTTGGGAACCTTAAGAATTAAAGCAGCTTTATGCCAGCTGCACAAAACTATGGAATTTACCAGTCTAGACAATATATCTACTGGTTCACAGCCACAAAGAAGCTTGTAAAAAGGTAAATGGTATTTTTCAGAACAAGTTGAGAACTATACCTCCCCAAACTTCAGGCTAATTAGTGAAGAGCTGTTGTCAAGACTCTCATGAAGAGTTGGAAATTATTTTATATATCTCCTTGTCATCTGCCAGAATATAACTTTTAATGAACTAATTTGTACATGCATACGTATGTGTGTATACATATTCACATACAGGGTAATATACATATATCCTTAAGGTACCAGGGCATTACTATGAATACTTTCTCTGAGTTTGCTCAGTGTCTGTCTCTTATGTTGCAGAATAGAAGAAATCACCAGCTTCCTTGGTAAGCACTTAGTAATAATTTTTAGGATAAAGCAAAACAAACAAACAAACAAAAAGAAAATAAACTAAAAATTGCTTAGGCTCATGAAAGCCAGAAAAACAGTAGACTGATGACTGCATCCACAGATACTCTTATCCTTTTTCCCTGCTGTCATATTTGGTAAGTCCTGCAATCTTCACTGGTATAGGCTATACTCCTGTAGGATGTTTGTTGTGTAGAGCAATACAGTTGTAGATTGCTTGTGTAGTCTGTAGGCTGATATTTACGGCATACGTGACAGGCAAAACTGTGGAAGATACACTATGTGATGACAGGTAGGAACAGAAAATGCTAATTTTTGTAGGTGGGCATGATCCTCCCACTGCCCTTTACACTTAGGTCAATTTATGGCAGTTTTAAAGCTGTGAACTCCACATCCCTCAATTTTCTTTATCACTTGCCAACTGTAGAACATCACAGTCCACCACATGTCATCAAAAACACACAGTGCATTAGGTCATGGATCATTGAAACAGTTGTGCTGCTCAGTTACAATTGCACTGCCTCCTACCTACCAGCAAATGTGAAGCCATGCCAGAAAGGTGCACTGCAGCATCCTGGTCCTCCTCCAGCCCAGAAAGGCCTAGGAGAGAGGCTGTCACTCCATTCTGCAAATGCATAAGATATATCCCAAGCCAATGTGAATGTGAGGCTTATTCCAGCTGCGCAAGTCTTATTCTCACAGTGTGGAATAGCCACGTGACTCTGTATAGCCACGTAAAACAGCTGTAGTGTAAATGTGGTATGACATACTGGTCTTCTGACTCCCACTCTCTGTTTCACCTCTTCTAAGCTTGGTGTTAGGAATATCATTTAGAAGTGCTGTTGTACTCCCATTGCTGCTGTTTGTGAACAGTACCCCTAAAACGTAATAGTTTAACTCAGTCATTCACCAGTCTCTGCCTTAGTAAATAACGACTGCTCGTACAATGTCCATGAAAAAGTTATTACAGCACTGAGTGAAAGAGGCGCTGCTGAGCTTTGAGGGGATTACACAAGAAACTGTCCATAAAAAGCCTGTTTTTCTTCTTAGAAATTTATCACTGTCTTTATGGTCATTTATCTCAGATCTGTGCACTGTGTCTGGAAAGCAAACCTTCTTAACTTGAAGATGTAGTTGAGGTTTGTGTGTCACTTATTTCAAAATAGCTTTAGAAATCAGCTGAAACAAACTGCTAAGTTAAGCTTTTCACTCTATGTTTATTCATAAAAAGTTTCAGCCCCATTTAGCTACCTTATTTTATTCCATGATCAAAGGCACCTGTACACACCTCTATAGTAGGGTACATCTTGGAGCTATATTTTTGTTTGTGCTCACAGTTATAATAATGCTGCAGCAACTGTATGACTCCACCTGAAAAGTCACTTCTCTTTAATGGTTTCATATTTTAGGCTAAAATTGCAACAACACTTAAATGGACTTGAAAGAAGCAATTTCAAAAGCATCACATTACTGCTTAAGTAGGTTTATTAAAAAGAAGAGCAACAGGAGGAATATTAGAGCTGAATCCCCTCAGTCACTCAAACTGTTCTGAGAAATGGACCTGCTTAGTTCCCCACTTTTCCCAATGTATTACCTTGTCAGTCCTCCCTATGACTCCTCAGCCAGTCCTGTGCATTACAAAAGGATCTTAGTAGAGAGCAGCTGAGTATTTTGAACTGTGAGCACTGAAAAACTGTTGTTTTTCTGAATTTCCCTCAAATTCTCAGGCTGCCTCTGATCACTATTGTTCAAATTTTGAGACAGAATGTTTTACTTCTGCAGCTTGTCGTATGCTCATATTTTTAGCTTATTTGGCAATTCCTGAAGTGTTTGCTTTTAGTTCTACTAATTTCTTTATAACTGCATCTGTTGGTTTGGGGCTCAGTTCAGGAAAAACAATGACTGTGATTTTATTGTTTATGAATGCTCTAACTGCATGGGTCAGCACAGATACCTAGACGGAAAGTCAAATTTTCAAAATGTGATTGCCAGATGACTTAGGCACATTTCCAAAAATAATTAGGCACTTAAAAGTCTGGGTTTCTGTGAAAATCAAGAATATGCAGGAGACTTGTGACATGAGATCTCAGACCTGGAAACTGAACATATGAATATCTGAAATTTTGCTGCTGGCTGTGATCCAGTAAATGCCATCTTGTAACCTACTCACTGCAAGTAGTCTCATTAAATTTTGTTTATTTCACCATGAGTGAGTTAGGTTATGACCTTGGTATGGACACAAGTGGTGACTAATAGAAACAGATGGAAAGGATGTTAAAAGGGGGAACATTATGATTGTATGTGACTGCTATCTTTGGGTACGCGACTGTTTCTGTATCAATGTCCTGGAATTTTATGATTTCAAATAACTAATAGAACATAAGTTTTCTTGATGCAGTTATAGGGCACTTGCTCATCTCTTTCCCAAAATACATTTACTTGGACTAAAACTGCTTAATCTGCTCAAGATTCCTCCCCCTTTCTCCTTTTCCCTTTCTGTATTCTTTAAAATTGACATGAAGAAGCTTTGTCTCTGTCTAAGAATGAGAATGGATGTAATATTTTTCATTTTCATCCCAGCAGTGTTTTGCCGGGAAAAGCCATTTTGGTGGGAGGCCCGGGCTCTAGCAGGCTTTGAAGCAGGGAATAGAAATTTGGCACAGGATAGGCTTGGTATGAAGATTTTTTTCTGTCTGTAAAAATGTGGCCAAATCATGCATGTCTGAAAAGAATCATATTCCACAAGCTGAGACATTGTTAAAGAATAGGGGGATCAGTTACCCATCTTGACAGAACATGCCCCATCCTGACAGTGAATGAGGACACTCATTACCAGAGCTGCAGAGCTGGAGCAAGACTTCTTTAAAATTGGTCTTCCTTGTGTCTTGCTCCCTGGGACTGTGGTGGCAGTAGTCATGGAAAACTAGAGAGAAGATATTGTCTATTCTGTCTTTTGTCTATGTTCTCTTCACTAATGCCCATCACAGGGGGACAGTTCAGTCCAACTGAACTCAGCATATGAGTAAAGATGAGAACTGTTCAGTACCTCCATCAGAAAGGACAGATGAATTTCACTGAGAAGTCTTAAATATCAAAATTTGAAACCACATTGGAGATGCATCCAGAATCAATACAGTTGCCAAAATAAGTGCCTACTCCAAACCCCAAAACCTAACTGTGGGTTTACCAGCATATTTCATTTTCCATCCTAATGTATCCCATAGTGTGTTGTACAAGCCACACAGAGTAAAGTATGAATGCATTTGTCACCATCTTCCAGGTAAAAAAATATCTCCTTTTTACAGCACACTTCAGTGTTACTCCATTTATGAGAGCAAGAGAAGAAAGAGACACATTTGGGAACTTCAGGGAGAACTTGGTCTGTAGCATTTGCTTCTTTTAGCTGGAGTTTTGCAAGTTCATTAAAGCTAATATCCTTTCTTCTGCAAATAAATGCTGAAGGATCTTTAATTAGTTAAAATGATCAACAGTCAAGACCTTAATTTTCACTTAGCACAGTGCCCCTTAGCACATTACTGGAACATTGGCACTTCACCAATTGAGAGAAAATAGTGCCAATTACTTAATCATATACTTCCTGAAACTTTTTCTGTATTTCAGGTTGAGTTTCTCTCAACAGTTGAGGAAAGGTATTGTCATTTCTACCAATTGTGGTAAAGGGATTTGTGTTTTCCTTGGATTTTTTTTTTTTTTTTTTTTTTTTTTTGTAGGGGTGGTTCAGAGGTTTTGTATTTGTTCACTCAAACGTTAATACAGCAAACTCTAGTGGTCATTATGGTGCAGTGGAAAGGAGTGAAAAACAGTCCTAATCTATTCTATGATTTATTACCATTCACAGGTGAAACTAGGGCTCCACCTTTTGTGTTTTTCTTGTATACCACAGACTTCTGTTCTTAGCACAACTCTACAAATTAACAGCCATATCAGCTCCTGTTGTCCAGCAATAATATGTCTAGAAAAGTCTGGACAAGACATTTGCAGAAGTCTCAGAGAGATGTTGCAAAATATCTGCAAGTAGCCGTAGGACCAGACCACAGTACCAGCAATCTGTATGCATATGCTTAAAGCAACGCTCCATTCCTACAGATCCCAAGAGTATGTGGGAAAGAAAGCTGCCTCCCAGCTCCAGCCTTTATCATTTCATCCTTGTTTTAACTGCTAAGCAAAAATTAATAGAATGTAACAACTCCAATATATGCTATGGCATATCTCCCATCTTCAAAAACTCATCTGTGCATCGCAATAACATGGTAAATCCTAGGATGAGCACTGCTTAAATTAACTTATTGCTATGTCCTGCAGGAAAGATGTCCCAGTGTCAGAGAAGTCTGTAGACCGGGTGCAGCAGGGGGAGAAATGAATGTCGTGGTGGAATCGGACACAATAGGAACATAGTGCCAGGGGCTAAACTCATGGCTCTGCACAAAGACTTGAGACTGATTTTAGAAGAGTTTTGTTTGGTTTTGATTTTTACTGGCAGTTCTAAAGTGAAAAAAAAATATAATCAAAGCCAAATATCCTGGTATAAATTTTTACTGTTCTGTCTCAACAAAGTGATAGTGACTTAATTCAGAGCTAAATGCCTATATAGATGTAAAGTAGCTCTCTCCATGTGCGCAACATCTCCTGGAAGAAACAGTAATAAAATGCCATAAACTTTAAGTAAAATATGATACCACAACTGTGTTTCAGTCCCTTATGGTCCTAGGATGGACAGTGAAAGACAAGTTTCTTAATGTAATTTGTTCTGGTTGGAGGGAAGATGCCATTTTCCACAAAATAGGTTTTGCTGTTTCTGTCTAGCAGTTTGTCCTTATTCTCACTAGTACTTACATACATTATCTGTTTTCCATGGTTTTGGCTTCCATCACAGATGTGAGAAAATACACAGGTAATTTTCATAAGACTTCTGCTCCACTCCTGAACAATTTCTTCCTATGGAATCCCTCTATTAGCAATAATAGTTTCCTAAGGTTATCCTGAATGAAAGAACTCTCAAAGCACCACTGTGAGAAGAAGGAGAAAATATTTTTATGCCCAGTTTAAAGGCAGGGAAATAGAGGTTCGTAAATGAGTTCTTCAGCATCATCATACAACTAGTCTTACAGTAAGGGTTAGAATGACAGCAGAAACATTTTGTCTTCTAGCTCTGTATTTACTTTTTTTTTTTTTTCTTTTTTTTTGTTCCAAGAGAACCTACATAGTAATTAAATTAATAAAAAAAATATGATCAAAATAGCAGTTCAGTTAAGGTCTTTCTGGAACACTATATAAAGTGTTTTTGAGTCAATTTTTTCTTTCTTTTTCTCTCTCTCTCTCTCTTTTTTTTTTTTTTTTTTTTTCTGCAGTAAGCCTCTATTTCCTGCTTTCTTTGAAAAATTGTACTACGAATTATCAACAAGAGGTCACATACTCTACCGTTCAGCAGGCGCTGTCAAACTTGTATACGCTACTCTTTAAAGTAACTTTAAACTTTGCGTGTTCTGTTTCACACATGGCCTCTGGAGCTTGTAGGTCATGTACAAATATAATGGTGGTCTTTCATGACCACAAGAGTTTCTAAATCACTGTGTTTTGCCTTTTCTCCATCAGTGTGCCTTATTCTGGTCACACACCTTCGCAAAGAATGACACTGGCATACTCAAAATCTTGCAACTCAAACCGCTATCCCCTCAAATGTGAAATTATTTGGTTCACAGTTCTTTGCAGGACTGTATGCAGTTCAGCTCTTGGGTTTACTAAGAAACATAAAAAATGTCTGTTCCAGGTCATATCAAGCTTTCATCTAGCCCAGTGGCCTTTTGTTAGCAGTGTTCAGGCAAAGATACCTATTAAAGAAAGCCAGTAAAGGGAAAACCCACTTCTCTGCCACCTTCCAGCTTCTAGGTCAAGTGTCTAATTGTGCAATTTTCTGATGTGATCTGCACAGCATTCAGAACTGTAGCTGTAGTAAAGGGAAGATTGGGGGTGATTTTGAGCAATATAAGCAATGTAGTTTCAGTTTGTATCTGATAACTAATTTAAGTGTGTACTGAAAGGTGGTTATGGAAATAACTGATTAGATTAGAGGTAGAGAATATAACTCACAGAGGTTTAGGGACCAGATTCTTCCTTTTCAGCATGTTGTGTGACTACAAGAGGGTTAGCAATTAGACGATTATAACAGCAAGATATATGAACATCTGTACAGATTAATAAGAACACCACCATCACCACCCCAGACCCTGATTTTTGTTTTCAAGTGATCATAGTTTCTGGACATGCCTATGGGTGTGTAACCTGCTGTAAGGTAGCCCTGCCAGAGCTGAACAAGTTGGACAAAATGAATTCCAGAGCTCCCTTACAACTTCGGCCATTCTGTGATTCTGAGATCTCAATAAACAAACAAACAAATAAATAAATAAATAAAAAGAGGTGAAGCAAAGACTTCTTGGTACCTTAGAGCACCAGATCCATTTTTATGCCTTTTTGCTGTGAAAATTAGTGTTATTTACACAACAAAACTCATATGATGTTATTGCAAATTCAAACCCAGTCATCAGAGCAAACTAAATCTTCTGTGCATGTTTAATGATAAGCCTGAGAAAATCCCATTTAATATTTTTCAAGCTATGTTCTTGGCTTCCATATAGTATGTTAAATCCACAGTGGGTATCATGTGCATTCATTCCACCAAAGCAATTGTCCACAGCAAAAGATGCCTATGAGACATCAGAGGACATTTATGTTGAGCGAAATCAAAAAACACTTCTGACTTTGGGCAGAAAGCTTATAAAAGGTGTGTATTAAACAGGTTCAGTTCTGGAGAAACTCTTTTGCCTGTTGTGTTGAATCTAACTGATTTCTGTTTTTAAACACAATAAAACAAACAGTAAAATTCTTGATGTCATTTGAATTCACTGAAAATCTGGCCAATGACTTCTTATAAATCTACTGGGAGGAGGGATTGTTGATATAGTAATCCGATTTCCTTGTAGTATTTCATTTCTTTTGTACCTTTCTTATTAAAAACAAATCTTTCAGAAAATAAAACCATTTTTATTTGAAAACTTTTCAGTTGAGAAGTTGAGAAAACCATTGCTTCCTTGTTAATAGTTCCCATTAGCTCAACACGTGCTATTCAAAAGTGTCCATTATTTTCCTTCTGAATTTGTTCAGCGTCAGTTTCTAGCTCTTACAGTGGATCTGCAGTCTTATTTGGATGTAAGATTTCATTGTACAGGAAATTCCTGTTTGGAATTGCATTTTTTTGTCTAAATATTTTTTTCCATTTTCTTTCCCAAAGCTATCTTTGTCACCATTCTCTTTCTTCACAACACAAACTGTTTCTGTAGCATTATATCTACATCTGTTCTTTTGGTAGGAAGACAAGATATAATCACAAAGGCCTATCAAAGTTCCTTAAAAATGAGAGGCATTCTTCTTTTTTCCCTGTCTTGTTAACACAATTCATCTTCTGAGTAGCTAAATCTCTGTTTGCCACATGTAAAAATATAAGGCCACGTGTAAATGAAAAATTGTACTTTGTAGCTTGAGCATTTGGGTCCATTCATTATTCCATAAGGGTGACTGGGTTAGGTGCTGAAAACTGCAGCAGCCCATGGATACATATTGACAGCATATACAGTTCCTCAGAGTCATCATTGCGGGTGTATGGCCAAAGTTTACATAATTCCAACTTAAGGAGAAAAAGAAAGGGCAGAAGTTTAGACCTAAAGGTTTACAAAAAAAACATAAGCTGTTTAACCTACCACTTCACTTTTAAATCAGAGGGATAATAGCCTCTTTGAGAGCCAAAAATATAGAAAATATTTTCATTTGAGATTGATTTAGTATAGTAGTTTCCAAACAGATCAGAAATATCATAAATTTTTAAATGTTGATGTTTTACCTCTCACATATTATCCAAAACAAGATCTCATGAAAAGATCTTGACTTCACAAAGTAACTAGAGAAGCTGACTGATCTTTTAAAAATAATTTGTCTCTAAGATGCCAAACTGGCTCTAACTTCAGTGTGGCTTAGAATCACAGAATAATTTGAGTTGGAAGAGACCTTAAAGACCATCTAATTCCAACTCCCCTGCCATGAGCAGGGACACCTTCCACCACAAGAGGTTGTTCAAAGCCCCATCCAACCTGACCTTGAACACCTCTAGGGATGGGGCATCCCTAACTCCTGCGAGCAACCTGTTCCAGTGACTCACCACCCTCATAGTGAAGAATTTTTTCCTTAATGTAAATCTATCATCTTTTAGTTTATAACTGTTACCCTTTGCCCTATCACTACACATCATTGTAAAATGTCTGTCTCCATTTTTTCTGTAGACCCCCTTCAGGCCCTGGAAGGTCTTCCCAGATCCTTCTCTTCTCCAGGCTGAACAACCCCAACTGCCTCAGCCTCTTTTTATAGGAGAGGTGCTCCTGCCACCTGTTCATCTTTGTGGCCCTCCTCCGGACTCACTCCAACACATCCATTTCTTTCTCTCAGTCCATTCTCCACTCAGCCTGTAATTGTGTCTGGGATTGCCTTGGCCCAGATGCCGGACCTTACATGTTACCTTCTTGGACTTCACGAGTTTTTCATGTGACAACCCCTCAAGCCTGTCTAGGTCCCTCAGGATAGAATCCCTTCCCTCTAGAGTATCAACTGCCTCTCACAGCTTGGTGTCATCAGCAAACTTGCGGACAGTGCACTCAATTCCACTGTACAAGTTACAAAGTACAACTTTATAAAGATATCATTTTTTAAAGATATTTATTAATTATTGTTTAGAGAATAACATCTGAATTTTGCATTTGGTCTTCAATGACTTTCTGGTGAATATTCTACAGTTTTGATAAATACTGAACATTTTTGATAGTAATAATACCTGAAAGATACTAATGTATAACTGCACGCTATACTAACTCTTCATCTCATATTAACATTATTAACACCAGAATAGATTGACTGTGATATTTGACATCTCTGATATATGATGTCTGAAAGAGTTAATTAAGTATATATATCCTTCTGTATTTTTCTCTTTAACATCATCTTCCCTTCATTCTGTCTCAAATCTGTATTGATATTCTGCTTTGAATTAACATAATATGAATGGAAAGCTTATCTTACAAAATGATTCTTTCTGAAAACCGGACTAAATCTTTCTCATATTAATTCAAAAATAAAATTGTCAGAAAATTTCAAAACAAAAATGAAATTGAAACAACAAATATCCACTCAGTTGTAGCACTGAGAAAACTTGTCATGTACCAAATGATTCAGAGGCGTATGTTGGGTTACTGGTAGAGAAATATGTTTCATGTACAGTGCATGGTATTGTGTGGGTATTTGTGAGCAAGGAAATGATTGACTCACCAAGTGCAATAACTGCTTTATGAGGTTTAGAAAAAAACACACACATCGTCATAACATTTATCATATAAACTGTTTTTGCTTACAGATTATTTCAAAGTTGTTTTCAGTACATTAAAATAATTCACTGGCTTTTTTTTTTTTTAATATATTTTTTTCAGTTTGGAAGGATAATAGGATAATGCACTCCTGATTCCAGCAGAAAGAGATTAGATAGATGAAATAGATTGGCATGAAGTGTTTTAACAGTGACTATGGACCTTCATTTTTGTTGTAAATACTTTCTATATATAGGATTTATTGTCCTGTCACCAATATTATTGCTTCTGCTTTTTTTTTTTTTTTTTTTTTTTTTTTTTTTTTTTTTTTTTTTTTTTCTAGGTTATATATGAAACATTGGAAATATTTTTCTCCTAATCATCCTTTTACTCTTCTGAAATACAGGCAAGGATAAAATAAATAAATAAATAAATTCTTAATGTACTTAAAGGAGGCATTTGGGACTTAATTTTGAACCAGACCTTATGTAGTTCTACTGACTGTTACTCCATGTCAGATAGTAAAGCTCTGTAGAGAGGTGTAAAAATGCACCACTATACTCTCTAGAGTACATTCTTGTGGTGAAATACTTTGCAAAAGGACACAGGACAACTTTTTGAACTGTTTTGAATTTGAGAAACACTGCACCTAAAACATAGACGAGTAGTCCCACCAAGATCATCTGGACCATCTCAGCCAGAGGTTTATACTTTTCAGAGAGTGAATGGACGGATGAAATTGCCTTGGGAAGTGTAGATGGGGATCTGCCCAGAGTTACCAACAGCAAACTGCAAGGAGCATGTCTTTTTAGAACCTGTAGCCATCTGAGATCCAGACACTGCAACCTTCTTCTGGGGTTAAATACCTTTCAGGGCAACATTCCCACTGTGCAAAAAGGGATATAAGATGAATACCTACTTCTTTCATGGTAGTTTAAAAATTGCTAGCACTGCTGCTAGAAAGAGGAGAACTTAGCTCTGTCCTCTTCTTTATGCAGGTATTTGGATGTATAACTTCAGCACACTAAACTGGCCTTTACAACCTGACCGTTAGATGTTTAGGACTTAGGACTTATATCTTGGATTTATAACCAAGACTCATTTGGTAAGAGAGAGAAACCATGGGAAAGAGAGCATATATTTATATCCCAGAATGCTGACTACAATTCCTGATCTTATGGACCAAGGATTAAATCCTTGAGATGGTGAAAGAGAGTTACAGGATGGAAGAATTCAGAGGCAAAATGGGGTTGAAGAACAGAAGTGGTGGTAAAAGCCACTGGCTGGGATGGTTTATTAGACATAAAGTTTTCTAAGCAAATCAATTGAAATCCCTTCACTTTAGTAATTAAAACAATTGAACCATTTTTGTAACTATAATTTCAAGGACAATCCTCATTAAATGATGGCAGGGACTGTTTTGTTCTCTTTCCACAGCATACAGCACAGCAAGATATTGGTTCAGAGCTTGTGTCTCTAAGTGCTATTGAAATAAAAAAATAACAGTAATACCCATTTTTAATCATATGAAGAATCCAAATATTTAAGTAGCATATATCTTCTTTGTATATTTTTTTCAGAAACAGACTTTTCAGATAAGTCTGTGACTCGCTCTTAGTCAGAGATGACTCAGACTTGAAACATAACAACTTCATCCCTTGTAACCAGGATTTCTTTGTCACTGTCAGAGTGCCTTTGGCTACAAGAAACAGCTGAACAGCGAATTAAAGAAGATCCATTGTTTTGTTTTATTTGAGTTTGTAAGAGTTGTGGCACCTGCATGCATTTCTTGGGATCAGAATCTTCATTTCCCTTCTTTGCAAGAACCCATAATCTCCCCATTGTTTTTCAAAGAAAGTGAAAAGGACGCCTCTTAAAAAGTTCACTAAGATGAAAGATTGTGTAGAATCACTGTTAGCTGACCAGATCTTACAACTCAGGTAACAAACTGAAACTTTGCCCAGTCTATCATTTCCTTACTTTCTCCATAGCTAATCTAAAATACTGTGTGTGAAACCAAAGCAGGATCTACTTTTTATGAAAAATAAATAGACTTCATTACCAAAACCTCTGAAGCAAAGGCAAGCAAAAGCATTTGTTGGTCCACCTAAAATACTTTTACTGGTCAGCCCAAAATATCTTCCCTAGGGGACTTTTGGTCTAGATTCTATAATTTCCTTAGGTTCTCTACTCCCTTTGCTTGCAGTGGGGAATTTCTCTTTATCTTACCTTAGCTTGCTGTGGTCAGTGGGGTGTACTGATATAAATTCAGGAGGGGAAATATTGGAATGAACCGTGTAATTGTTCATGTAACACCTGGGCAATTTACAGATCAGTTACTAAATGAAATTAAATGACATCTAGCTTGATCTGGAGTAAATCTGAGTGCTGCCATTTCTGGGATTTGGTTTGCTGGAGTTGGGAGATGGTGGAGAAATGGCAGATTTTATCTGAACTACATTTTCCCTTTGGAAGAATTCTAAAGCTCCTTTACCCTGTGTACAAAGGACTTCACCTTTCTTCTTGTGCATTTGGTGGAGTTTTAAGACAGGAATTTTCTCCCATTCATTATGTATCTGTTTTACACATAAACCTATTTTAATCTGAGAAATCAAAAGTTATTATGAGAATAACATGAAATTATGACATTTTGTGTGTGTGTGTGTGTGTGTGTGTGTGTGTGTGCTAGGAAATGGTTCCTTGTTCTCAAGATCTTCAAAACAGAATGTCAGCCCACTTCCTAAATGAGAAAGGAGACATAATAAAATCCAGATCTCCCCCATATAAATGATAGAGTTTCCTACATGGGAACAATAACCCTGATCTCAACAAGAGAAAAAAGACCCCACTGCAGGAAATGCATGTTTCTCTTGCACAGTTCAGACTCTTTAACAGACAGAGATGCTCAAAGTCTGAACTGATGAGTTTCTTTGGCAGTGATTATCCCACAACAGCATTTCATTAAATGGTGTGGGGGATTTCCTCTTTTACTTCCGCTCCAGCCTTACTCACAAATCCCACAGATGCAGATTTCTCTAACAGCAGCCTTGTTGTTTTTTTTTTTGTTGTTTTTTTTCCTCCCAACCCCCCTTTTACAAAAATAAATTTCCCTTTTATTGTGACTTAGACTTATTCAGTCCAATACAGCCTATGCAAACACACATGCAGCTTTAAATTAGCATTTGTGAACAAGCTGGGTTTCTTTGGCTGTTTACTGAGACTTGGCAGTTCAGTTCCTTGAGGAAAACAAAAAAAAAAAAAAAAAAAAAAAAAAAAGAGAGAGATTCACATCTATTTATGACTTGATTTTCAGACATGCTGAGTACCTCCTGTGGATTTTGAGAGCTGTTCCTCTGAAAATCAGGTCACCTATGTGGTGCTGAAAAGAGAGAACAAGGAAAAAGAAGGGTTCTGATTTTCAAACACAAATGTTTACATGATTTGGGGGAGTAAGTAAAGTAAGTAAAGAAACTACTTCTTAAAAATATTGTTTGGAGCTAGGACTGAACTCTGTACTTCAGACTGAATCCACTACTGAGAAATGTCTGTGTGTAGAAAATCACTGACAGTCTCCTATTTTCCAGCATAACTAGAATGCAATTTACTTCTCTCCCCGGCTAACTTGCTGGTAATTATCAAGAGATTTATCTGTTAGTGTGTGTCCACTGCTGGTCATGGAGGTTACTCTCCTCTCTGCCTCAGCTGCTCTGGTCCCCAACAGAATCACAGAATGTTAGGGATTGGAAGGGACCTTGAAAGATCATCTAGCCTAATCCTTCTGCTGGAGCAGGAACACCTAGATTACGTGACACAAGATGACATCAAGGCAGGTTTTGAAAGTCTCAGAGAAGGAGACTCCACAGACCCCCTGGACAGCCTGTTCCACTGCCCTGTCACCCTCACCATGAAAAAGTTTCTTCTCATATTTAAGTGGAACCTCCTGTGTTCCAGCTTGCCCCTTGTCTTATCATTAGATGTCAGTGAGGGTTGCTGACCCCTCTGTACATCACTGAACAGCTGCTCAATGGGAGCCGTCACTTAATTACTCAGATGAAGTAAACCTGAATTGCACTTTAAAAAGTAGGTTTTTGACTAAAATACAGTAGGCAATGCACATGTAACTTGTTTAGTTGTGGGATTTGAGTAGGGTAACGTTCTTTACAAGAGGTAATATCTTGCCTTACTTGGTTTTGAAAGCCTATTTTTGACCCAGAATTTCTTTTTCTGTGGCACCCAGCATGTACTTGCTATAAATCAAACCTATAGAGACTTGAAAATAAAATCTTTTCCAAAAAAATAGACTAGTCAGTTCCTAAAACAAAACTAAAATTTGGGTCCCATCTATATTAAATAAAAGCACATTACAACAATGCATATGTCCATTCAGGACTGGTGTAACCGGCATTGGGACTGGTGTAACCAGCAGAACTTTGGGTTCTTCGATCACGGGAAGGTCTACGTGACACCAGGCCCGCTGGCACCAGATGGGACGTGCCTCTCTCAGAGAGGGGTGAGGATTTTTGGTCAGGAGATGGCAGGGCTGATAGATAGGGCTTTAAACCAGAGTTGAAGGGGGAAGGGGATAATACCAGGCATGCCGGTGATGAGCTAAGGGATGGTGCACTAGAATCAGAGGGGCTGTGTGCCAGTGAGCACCTTCGGTCAGCTCCACAAGATGCTGTGTGTAGGGAGGCTCATCTGAAGTGCTTCTACACAAATGCACGCAGTATGAGGAATAAAATGGATGAGCTAGAAGTCTTGGCCCGGTCCCACAATTATGACATCATCGGCGTAACTGAAACCTGATGGAATGAGTCCTGTGGCTGGTGTGCTGAAATAGATGGTTACAGGCTCTTCAGGAGGGACAGACAGGGTAGGTGAGGTGGCTGGGTGGCGATGTATGTGAAGCATGGGTTGGACTGTGTGGAATTTCAGGTTGGCGATGGCAAAGTTGAGAGCCTCTGGGTAAAGATTAAGGGATGAACAAATAAAGGGGATGTGGTTGTGGGAGTCTATTACAGACCACCTGGCCAGAACGACAACGCCGATGAATTATTCTTTGCAGAACTGAGAGATGCCTTGAGATCAACTCCCCTTGTCCTTATGGGGCACTTAAACCTGCCAGACGTCAACTGGAATCACCACACAGCTGACACGAGCAAGTCCAGGAGGTTCATAAAGCACCTCGATGATAACTTCCTGGTGCAGGTGCTAAGGGAGCCATCTAGGAACGGTGCCCTCTTAGATCTGTTGCTGGAGAACAGAGAGGGTCTTGTGGGAGACGTGGCAATTGGCGGCTGTCTCTGTCATAGTGACCATGAAGTGGTTGAATTTAGAATTTATGGTGATAGAAGGAAAACTGCCACCAAAATTTCAGCCCTGGATATGGGGACTTCAGGCTGCTCAGGGAACTTGTCAGCAAGGTCCCCTGGGAAACTACATTTGAATGCATGGGTGTCCATCCGTGCTGGTCAGTCTTTAAGCACTGCCTCCTAAAAGCACAAGATCGGGCAATTCCAAAATATCAGAAGTCAGGCAGGCGGGGCAGCAGGCCGACCTGGCTGACCAAGGATCTCCTACTGAAGCTTAGGCCAAAAATAAAGTGTACAGCTGCTGGAAGGAAGGTCGGGCAACAAGGAAGGAATACAGGGATGTTGTTCGTGTTTATAGGGAGAAAATTCGTGTGGCCAAAGCCCAACTAGAATTGAAGCTGGCCATGTCTGTGGGAGACAATAAAAAAGGTTTTTTTTTCAGATATGTGAACAGAAAAAGGAGAACTGAAGAAAACATAGGTCCGCTGCTTGATGGGGAAGGTCAACTCACAGGCAGTGACGTAGGCAAAGCAGAGATGTTTAATGCCTTCTTCGTCTCTGTCTTCAACACTGATGATGGGCTTCAGGACCCTGGGTGCCCTGTGCTGGAGGACCTTGATGGTGGGAATAACAAACTCCCAACCGACCCTGAACATTTGCAGGATTTGCAGCTCCACCTGGATCCGTACAAGTCTCTGGGTCTGGATGGGATTCATACCAGGGTGCTTAAAGAGCTGGCTAACATCATCATGGGGCCTCTCTCAATTATTTTTCAATGATCTTAAGAATCTGGAGAGTTCCCGGTAGACTGGAAGCTGGCAAATGTTGTGCCAATTTTCAAGAAGGGTAAGAAAGAAGACCCTGGCAACTACAGGCCTGTCAGTGTCACGTCAGCGCCTGGTAAAATTATGGAGATGATTCTTGAGGCTATTGAAGTGCACCTGGGGGACAATGCAGTCATTGGTCCCAGCCAACATGGGTTCATGAGGGGTAGGTCCTGCCTAACAAATTTGATTTCCTTTTACAATAAAATCACCTGTCTAGTCGACCAAGGGAAACCAGCTGATGTGATCTTTTTGGACTTCAGCAAGGCTTTTGACACTGTTTCCCATAGGATCCTACTGGACAAAATGTCCAGCATACAACTTAACCAAAACATCATACGAGGGGTGAGCAATTGGCTGACAGGCAGGGCTCAAAGGGTTGTGGTCAATGGGGCCATATGAGGCTGGTGGAAGGTCTCTAGTGGGATCCCTCAAGGCTCTATCTTAGGGCCAGTTCTCTTCAATGTCTTTATAAATGATTTAGATGTAGGGCTGGAGAGTGTTTTGAGCAAATTTGCCGACGACACCAAACTTGGAGGAGTTGTAGACTCTGCTGAGGGTGGAAAGGCCTTGCAGAGAGATCTGGACAGGTTGGAGAACTGGGTGATCACCAACAGCATGAAGTTTAACAAAAGCAAATGCTGGGTCCTGCACCTGGGACGAGGCAACCCTGGCCGTACATACAGACTGGGTGATGAGACGCTGGAGTACAGCCCCACAAAGAGGGATCTGGGGGCCGTGGTTGACAGCAAGTTGAATATGAGCCAGCAGTGTGCCCTGGCAGCCAGGAGGACCAACCGTATCCTGGGGTGCATTAAGCATGGCATCGCTAGTAGGGCAAGTGAAGTGATCGTCCCGCTCTGCACTCGTGTGGCCTCCCCTCGAGTACTGTGTGCCGTTCTGGGCACTGCAGTAAAAAAAGGATATTCAACTGTTGTAGAGTGTCCAGAGGAGGGCAATGAAGATGGTGAAGGGCCTGGAGGGGATGATGTATGAAGAGCAGCTGAGGTCACTGGGCCTGTTCAGCCTGGAGAAGAGGAGGCTGAGGGGGGACGTCATCACAGTCTACAACTTCCTCGTGAGGGGGTGTGGAGAGGCGGGTGACCTATTCTCCATAAACACCAGTGATAGGACCCGCGGGAACAGGGTGAAGCTGAGACAGGGGAAGTTTAGTCTCGACATCAGGAGGAGGTTCTTCACTGGAACAGGAGGTGGTTGCACACTGGAACAGGCTCCCCAGTGAAGCAGTCACTGCACCAAGCCTGTATGAATTTAAGAAACGTTTGGACTGTGCACTAAGCCACATGGTCTAAACTTTTAGGTAGACCTGTGCGGTGCAAGGAGTTGGACTTGATGATCCTTATGGGTTCCTTCCAACTCAGAATATTCTGTGATTCTATGATTCTATGATTTCTTATTAAGTATTAGAAAAATATATATATACAGTGTAGACCTTTATTCCCTCACCATTTTCTAAGGAATGGTTAAAGATTAGATTTTAAAGATATTTAAGTGCATGAAATGAGAATTTCTTGACTTTCAAGGACAAAATAATTTTATGTAAGTTAATATTGATAACAATTTCCATTAAAAATTGTTTTTGGGGGGCTATACATCTTCTAAACTAAAAATTAAAATTTGTAATGAAAGTGTTATAATTTTCTGAATTTCTGATGTAATTTAATATACGCATATTCCTAGGGGAAAAAAAACAAACAACAACAAAAAAACAACAACAACAACAACAAAAAAACTCAGGTATTTTTGTTCTTCACTAACTTCCAGATGTTCTTCAGTGTCAATTAGAATGAAGTATTCAGATCCTTCCAGTCACTCTATATTTCACAGTAAATATTTAAATTCTGAGATAACTATTGTAGATCAAATTTCCTTAGATGGAACTAGAGCAATTGCTATCAAGGACAAAAGCTATATATATATATATTTATATATAAATACCACAATAAATTTGATATTCTGAGTCTCCCTGCAGGACAAAATTAGACTGGTTATTTCACTGCAAATAGAAGAAAGTATCTTGTGATTTGTTGTTTATTGATACAAAACATATACCTTTTAGCCAATTTCCTGCAAATACTCAGGTTTTGGTGTTTGGCATAAAAGGCCAAATGGATAAAACTGAGTTGCTGTCCTACATCCTAGTCCTGCAAGTGTATATGGAATGCAAATTTCATGATGTAAGGGAGGAGTGGAACAGTAACCCTTACTTTTGTATCACTTACATCTTCCATAGCCTTTTAAGTCTAGGATATTCAAAAACTGCACAGAGATGTTTGGTGAAAGTTGCTTGCAAAGCTCTTTAAACGACTTTATAAAAACTAGAAAATTTGCTCAGACATAATAGGAGTGAGATAAGATAAATATTGTTGTACTGAAAGGCAATTGATATTAGAAGATGAAATGACCCACCTGGAATGTTCAAAAGCATCCAGTTTGTAAGGCAGAAATTTGAGTAATTTCAAACAGAGATTAACAGATTATCTTTTTAGGCATCTTAAAAAAACTCAGCCAATATAGATACAAGAAACTCTTTAAAGATTATTGTTCAAGCTTACTTAATTTATTTCTTGCAAGAGCATCCACAGTATATTAGATTGGTCTGGGCCCAAAGACTTCTCTTGCAGCAGAGAAACAAGATCAGAGAAGTGCAACAATGAAAGGGATTTACTATGCACTATACCTTACAAATGTAACATTCCAAATAAGAAACCAAATAAAAGTAATTGGAGGAGGAGGAGTGGGGTGGGATGAGTAACGTTCATGCTTAGAAAGACAGCAATATCTTGATCTTTAAGAGATAAATCAGAACTTTACCTACTTATACATTTGAACCAAAAGTTGCTTATATCTGATTATTGGCTAAAATGCTTTTGAGTCAATATTTGCATTTCTTCTGGCTTTGGCCACTGCTTTTTTCCAGGAAAACATTTGGCTAACTGTTTGACTGACTGACCAGTAAGAATTGATGCAAAATGCATGACATAACAGGAAAATTTCAGTAAGCCTAAGAAATTTAGGAGGGTTGTGTTCCCTTCTCAGGTTTATTCTGAGAGGCTATGTCATTTAGGAATACTCAGTGCAGCTTCCAGTGCTTTGTTTCCCTTGAAGATGAAATTCCAGATGTTGTTCCGGAAATAATTCCAGACATACAACACCTGGAAATTTGGGACTTTCAAGCAGAATCCACTTTGTTACCCAGATTTAGGCAAAGAGGATGAAATCAAATTCAGCTCACAGCCCAGTCTAAACCCTAATATGAGAAAACACTTCAATTCTAATTTATTTTTTTAATATTATTTAAATAATCTTTCTTAGAAATGTTGTCCTCATATTAGATTTAGAAATATGGCCAAATAATGAACCTAAACAAGACGTGAACAGTGACAGATATCCTAAGAATATTTAAATGCAACACTTCATCTCATAACTTAAAAGTTTATGTGCAAGTGTGCAGGTCTAAACCATGGCTGATACAATTATTCTTTTTTTTTTTTTTTTTTTCCACAAGTCATATTGCTTTGCCACACTTGAAATTATTTTCTGATTTTGAAATCATTGATTATTGATGATTTTTAAAAAATTATTTTCTGATTTTGAAATCATTGATTATTGATGATTTTTTTTTTTTTTTAATTATTTAGTGTTGAAAGGCCTCATGTCAGCTGCAGGAGACAATTACAGTGCAAATCATCACAGATGTTTAAACATCTTCTCTACAGACAATGGTCATGAGTGAAATAGATAGCCAAGAGATCATATTTGCACTAAGATCAGCAAACTTAAAAGAACTTTTAAATGCATTAAAATGTTCAAATAAGAGTGAGAAAAAGAAATATAATCTTTGAATCCTAAAATTAGCGCAGAAAGTTTTGAGGTTGTTCTTTTTTTTTTTTTTTTTTTTTTCCCTTCTTCTTTTTTTCTAATTATAGATCCAAAATATGTGGTTTGAGTTACTTTTCCACTGGAAGGTATCAAACAGAACCACTTACACACTCTCTTTGCTTCTTTTCATCTTGTTTCTTATTTTGTCAAAGCAAACAAATTCCTTTCCCTGAGTGGCTCCCACAGTTTGAACTACTTACCTACAGGTGTTAAAATATCTGCTGCTTTAAGATAGAGTGATATAGCCCACTCACTCCACCCACATGTCTCAGGGTTATGAATACCAGTCAGACAAAAAAACAGGTTTGCTTGAATGTCTTCAGTTCCCTTACCCCCACAGCAGTCTATGAAAAAATGATGAACTGTCCTTTTAGCAAGCAGTGATGTAATGGTGCTTGTTAATAAAGTCTCAGTGGTATTGTGATTGCAGGACTTTCCATCTGAGTGCTTTTGCTGGGTCTTCTCCAAGAAACAAATTCAAATGTAATCACCTCATGTGTTGCAATGGAAACAGCCCCAGAGTACCACTCCAGTGTTTCAAATCACATAAACCTTGAAAATGAGGAAAATTATTCTGTGTGTTTTAATATTGATTTCCTGTAGTTCTTTTCCATACCTTTCACTGTTTTGCAAGAGTTCCTCATGTTTTTAAAAAAGTACTGAGTTTTTAGAGAGGACAAGGAAAAAATGCATATAAAATTTTGCAAAAATAAGAGGAGGAAAAGTCTAGGAGTAACAGATTTTATGAGGTTCTGCAACACAGTTCCAGTTTCCTGTTACTGCAGGCAATAAGAACTCATATAATCCCCTTCATAAATTGAACAAACTCCATCCTCAATCTGCGTAGATTATTTTTTACTTATTTTGGAAAGCTGTTCAAGATCCTCACTAGTCTGAATAGTGGAAACATTCTTATTGTTACTAACCTGTAATTGTTAAAGGTCAGACTAGTTTTGTGTCTGTCATTTCCAAGCAATTTTCCACATTGTACTAAAACCATTGATTGTGATACTTATAGACTCCTTGTTTCTTTCTTCCACCTCTGCAATATTCCCATTCTCCTCTGTGTTGAAGATGTTTTCCAACTTTGTTTCATCAGAAAATTTTATTAGTCTCTCATTCTATTTTGGCTATAGTTTCTAATAAAAGTATTGTCAGATGCATTTTAAAACTATTTCTAGAGGACCTCCCTTCCCTTTTGGAGGAGTCTATGTTAGCCGATTTAAGATTCATTTATTAATTTACATCTTTCCCAGTTTAATCTAAGGATTCTCTTGTGACAACATATAATGTTGAAAGCCAAATACTTTTAACCCACCACAATGTGTTGCCTTAAATTTATTTCTCGCTGAAAGATATGGAGCTATTCTGACATAATCTCTTTGGTAAATTCAAGTGACATCTCTTGCATGGCTTTACACATTTATTCTACTGCATGTACATAGTTAAGATCAGACTCACTTCTCTTATACATTTGATATCTTTTTAAATTTCTCTTATTTTTTAAAGGAGAAAAATGGTGTTTGTCAGTGATATCTATGGGTGGTAATGGAAAAGGGAGAGCACCTCATCCACTTTGTGTGTCAGCTAGAATATTTCCACTGTATTCAGTGGTCTGTGAATCAGCCTTACAGCAGTCTAGAAAATTACAGTTTCTTTTTAAATATTAGTGTCAGCAGAAACTTATTTGTCCCAGCTACTGAGAAAGGCAAGGATTACATATGGTGTTATAACACAGATTTTTTAATATTTTTTTATTTTTATTTTTTCCCACTGGCTATTTGCCAGTGAATTTGCCAATCATTAGTTTTAATTAAAAATTTTCAATGTTAATAAGGGGTATAGTGGCATGTTAATGAAGTACCTAGTCTGAAAAACTTTTCAGCCCTATATTTTGGACAGTGTAAAGTTAGAAAATATTGCTTCTGGACCTCATGTATGAATTAAGAACAAAATAAATACTTTGGAAATATGAACAAGTTATTATGGAGCATTCATTGCAATATCAACACTTGTTTAAAAAAGATAGCTATATCTTATTATGGAAACATTCAGCAGCAAACACACAAAATTTATGGGCTCAGAAATTAGCTGAACTCTGGCTTTGATTCACAGTAACGCTGACAAGTGTTCATACTGAGGGCATGCATTTTTGTTTAAAATAGGCAAGTATGTAGTCAGGAGTGGCTCAGCATTACCGAACGAGTGTACATTTGAAATCATATCAAGTGCACCACATCATTCTAGCTCTAGATCCAATAGATAATGTAAAGCTTAATCTTCCACACTGAGAGAAGGTGAATGGAAATCAGGCACCAGTTCTTCAGAGAAAACACAAGCTTTAACACCATGATGTGTTCATGACCTCCATGTTCACTTCATTAGGGATAAAACTTTTTTATTCCAATTCTTCAGATGCTTAGAACAGTAGTCTGGTGCTTCTTTCCAAGCTACCAGAAAGCCCACATCATTGGAGAAGTACTCTGACATAAGCAAATGGGTGAGAAACATATGAGCTTTGACAGCAACAAAAGACAGGAAGGACAATGCAAGCCATCTGTGTTATAGTGTAGCAAGTGTGGCATATAGTGTTTTTAAGCCTCATGCCTCCTTAGTTTTATACCTTGGCAGAGGATCTAGAAGTTTTGCTGCTGACCCATCTGCTAACTCACAGACTTCAATGAGGGAGTTATTTAGGCACTCTTCTTCTACAGCCTGCTAAGACCTCACTTGTAACATTTCCCAGGATAAACTTTACCTTTAGACCATACACAATCTATTTCTTTTCAGAGTTTTATATATTTTGGTGACCACACTTAGGGATTATTGAAGAGATTGAAGGCTGATTTTGTGCAATGAAGTCACAAATGAAATGCAAGTAATACCTCTGAAGTCTTATATGTTTCACATGTTCTCAGATCTGGCTATGAAGCAACAGGTTAGTTTGTCACTTTTCATGACACTGACCCCATTATTTATCTTGAGTACATGGGGAAAGTGTCAAAAAAAATGGTTAAAGAATAGGATGTCCCATCAAAGGATGATGTAATCATAGGCCTTAACATAATTTTAATGGGCATTTCAGTACTTATTTGTCAACACGAATTTGCAACAAATTTCATATAAAACTAGGGACAGGAGTAAATCCAAAGTAAAAGATGCTGCTATTATTAAACCAAGTATAAATATTATGTTTTTCACACACACACACAAAATAATAATAAAATAAAAGTGAGCTGATATTTCACTTTCTGATGTTCATATGTTTAATATAAATCAGCTACTACCATATGACCTCTTGAGTTTAGCTTTGAGAAACAGCCTGCATTTGATTTCACTTGACATATCCCATCGACTGATTGACCTCACAAGCCTGAAAAGCTGTATTGATGAGATGTTGTGGTTCTGAGTAAGAGAAAAAAAAGAACCTCACTGTGGAAATGGCTGAAACTGTTAAAGTTGTGCCTAAACTAATGCATGTGATACTGCTTCTTCATTGTCTGGATGTGAGTCCCAGTGCACCCAAATCCCTGCTTACCTTTCAGTCTATGTGACTTCAGGTTCTTGATTGTATTGATCTATATGTTACAGATGTCCTTTGGCATGCAGTCTTGTTCCTAAATAGACCAAACTCTGCTGTGAAAACAATAAAGTATTTTTTTTTAATATATATATTTTTTTTCAGCCTCACAATTCCCATTGTTCCAGGAAACTCCCTCCTCTGACAATTAAAAACTTGCAACAAATTTCCAGTCTTGAGTCATGCATGGTCAATCTTCACTCATCCAGCCTTGTGCTGACATGTTTCTATAGTTTTAATAATCAATTCTCTCCTTGACATTTACCCTTAAGAGGCAGAAATAGCATCCCTATTCAGCATTCATTGTGACAAACTAAGCAAACCAAGTCTTTCAGGCTGCTCTTACAAATGAAACTCTCTTCCCTTCATTATTGGTTTCCATAAGCATGTTCTACATTTCTGTACAAAATTTGTGAACTTATACATGTGTCCAAGATTTCTGTCTCATTTAAACCCACTATGTATTAATTCTAATCAGGCTGGGTCCAAAAATTCTAAGTTTTTCTGCAGAATATTCTGAACTCAATAATATATATATTTGGTCTAACACTTCCCAGAATCATTACCCCTGGACGTTGCATCTTTGGAGGTATCAGACTTACCACTCAGGTGTTAAACATGTGCTGTGCACATGTGCAACAAACCTAAACTGCTGCAAAACATTACATGTAGTGCATATATATCTTTTCACTACATATCTTTTTTCTACCTGGGAAATTTGGGGAGGAATAGGGCAATTCTTCCTGTTTTAGTAATGTCCTTTACCTGCTTCCAACCTGAATGAGCAGAGGTGATGGTGACTGAACACATCAAAAATTCACTCTACTTGCAGTATCTCACCTGATACAATTTTGCATTTTACTTGGCCAAATCCCAGAGCAGACTCAGACCTCACTGAAACTGACTGATGCATTCAGATTTCTCTGTATTATATTCAACTGAAGGGTACACAATTCACAGAAAAAAAAAAAAAAAAATCATGTTTATCCAAATGAAGTGTCCAAGTAAGATTCTGACATCCTAATCTTTCATTACTTGGTTGATGTAATTCTAACTTTGTGCCACTAGCACATTTCATTAATACATTTTTATTTTATTTTTTCCAAAAAGGTCACTAACCAACTATATTAAACTATTAGTTTCCTTTTCCTTAGCTAGTTCTTTATCTTTCTGTAATAAATTGTATTAACTCTCAAGCTTAACTGATAAGTCCAGTCACAGGTATTATTTACATTTTTCTTTGTTTGTTTTCTGTATAGCTAAACATGTTACCTGAACTACTTTTGAATCTATTTTTTAAACTTACACATTTTTCAATGAGACAAAGTTCTCAGATGATGAAGGTGTGAGTTAAAACTGTGGTACATCAGTGGAGAATTTGGCCAGTATTTTTCATGGTATGGATGAAGACAAAGTGAACATAGTTTTTCAAAATCTTGTTCATAACATCCCTGTATTTGTTAGCTGGATGATTTTATAGAAGTAAACTTATCCAGATTATATAGGAGATTTTTGTTTTTCCCTTCAGATGCAGTAACTGCTTTGGCTTTTAAAAGTACTCTGCATTGGTCAATTCTTTTACGGGAAATATTGCAAAAAAAAATAGTGAGAAAAAAACACTTCTGAAGTGCTGAATTTGAGGCTCCATACATAAGAAAACAGAGTAGAGAGGTCGGTCACACAGGATAAGAGTCACACCCTCCGGTGTTTAAAGTGTTCTTGTTTAAATATGAGTAGCTTTTGGTGAGTCAATTTTAAAAGTTTTGGTTTTAAGGGTTACTGCTACTATGATTTACTGTAAAGGAGCATTATTGGTAGTAGGCAGAGAGCACTACTTTATTAATGTCTCACTCCATCCAGCTAAACTGTGCTTAAATTACTGTAGCCTTAAGCACTCTTGAACCAGTTCAGTAAACATGGTTTTAATACGAGCAAGGGTTGGACAACAGCAAATCAGTGCCAGAGCCTGGAAAATAATCCAGGACTACTGGCCCCCAAGTCTATACTCTAATTAATGCAAACATTTCCTCTCCCATCTAGTAAGTTAGGACTTCAAGGGACACAAAATGAAAGCAGAGGTTTTGTGTGTGTAGTTTTACTAACCTGCATCTTGTAAACATTAGTTACAATTGGAGTTTTAGTATAAATTCCAGATTGCAGAGATCACTGTTCTCAGTCAGATACTCTTCTGATTCATTGATGTGTTTTGTTTTTCCTGGCTTTGTATTAAGGGAGCTATGCCTCAGCTGAGTTGTGTAACAAGGACTGGGAGCTGCTCCTTGGCTACAGCAACATTCACACAGATACTCAGCCCCAGTAAAGCTGCTTTAAGTCTGCCAGCTAATCAACAGCACTTTTCTACTGCTTTTTTTTTTTTTTTTTTCTTTTTTTTTTTTTTTTTCTCCCTACTGGCTGTGAGTGGCCATTCATTGGCTCCAGCTCAGTCCTCCTGACAGGAAAGTTTTTCTTGAGGATAATAGAACACAGCCAGGGTGTATGAGACTCTATTGGTCTTTTTCATAATGGGCTTTTCAAACTGTTTTCAATTTTGGTTCCCTGAACATCTTCAAGGAGAGGTGCAAACTTCTGTGTAATAACTTCTAGTCTGCTGAGAATGGAGTTGATGAACTTTGAGGTCTTTTCCAGCCTAAATGAATCTATGATTTTATGCCTTCCACAGTCTAGTAAACAAACTCCTCAGGATACCTCTGGGTTCACAAACTAAGTATGGCTGTCCAGAGACAAAGTCTGGTATGTGAACTCACATCAGCCAGGAGCATTTTCAACCCAAATTTTGAGATGAGAGAAATATTTTCAGTGATAATTCTGTATAGTCCTTTTTTTTTTTGTTTAAAAAGCTGTCCTTTGTTAATGGTATTTCCCCTACATTATAATTTTTCACTTTGTGAAATTATTTATTAACAGAGTGGTGGGTTCAGAAATTTCGCATGATATCAAGACTTTCACTTCTAAATATATTTGTCACTTTCTAAGGTCTTGAATTTGAAAGAAGAAGGGTAGAAAGAATAAGGTACTGTCCAGATTGTGCTTGAGGTGGAAGAGCCTTTCCTTTCTTAGATGATGAAGAGCAAACAGGACTGTTTGAGAAAAATTAGGGGAATTTATTCTGTTTTCTGTCACACAATGAAGGCAGTCTGCAGCATTGATTACTCACTACAAGACTACAAGCAAATCTTTTTTTTTTTTTTTTTTTTTTTCAATTTGCAAGCAGTGGTGTGCAATGGTGTTTCACTGTACACACACACGCAACTCTGCCTTTTTGTGGGTGAGCCAATAGTCCTGTGTATTTTTTTAACCTTTTGTCCCATCAAAAGAGCATATGAGTAACTTCTTGATTCTGCAGTGCATGGTGAGGACAGCTCTGTCTCAAACATGTCATTGGCTGGGAAAGAGGATGACTCTGCTTAGGGATGAAAAGGGAAGAGTTCCCTTTTCAGTTTGAAAAAACAATTGCAGTCCTGTGTTCTAAGGTGCTAAGATAGTTCACGAAAGTTTCAGGTATTCCTGAAGACGAAAGTAAAGTCTTACAAAGCAGGGCTCTTATGGAGGTCTCTTGTGCAGGTTGAGTTATTTCCAAAAGATCACCAATAACTTCCATCATTATGTGTACAGATTTAGAAACCTAAATAAAGTCACTGGTTCTGGAACATGGCAACCTGGAAGATTAATAATCATCTTTGTGGAAAGTAGCTGCCAGCCACACTGCCTTGAAAAAATACTGGTCCAAGAATTATATTTTCAGGAGCTGAGAAAGTCAAATGTGTAACAACTGATACTGTGTTTCCTTTCTTTTCTCTTAAGTCAGAGGTTTGGTTTCCTTTCTGGAGAAAGTAGCCTGAAAAGAAGTAGAAACTTGTTTGCTGATTTAGACGTATGACTTCACAAACAAAGGAATCTGTCTGCACTGCATCAAATATATATGTTATGGGCAGAGCTTATTCTGAGTTGTAGGAGCCACAGAGTTCTGAAATCAGTCATTAACTAATGTAAAATATGAAAATAGTCAATATTTCCAACAAAAGACATCTGCCAAAATCAGCTGGGATAGTAGTGCTGGGAGTGAGGAGAGGAGGAAAAAGATGTAATGAAAAAAGTCATGAACAAAATGGGCATCCTTTCTGATACTAAGACTGAAAAGCCCAATGACCAAGGAGTAGATTTTTTTTTTTCCTCTTCATTTTCTTTGTGAGCAGCCTGTGAGACAGGGGTTTCATTTTATTTATTTTTGTTTCCTTTGGTTTTGGGAGACAAGGGGGAAATTATAATAGAATTCTATTTAGTCTTTTGTTGATTTCAGAATCAGCATATTATTTTGTTTACCTAAGTGCTGATGGTCAGAGAGGGAAACAGAAGCATTAATAACAGGAAAAGACAAACAATTACCTATCTCAATAGTATTACTTCTTAAAATTTTGATAGACTTCAGTTGGTTTGTTGTTGTTGTTGTTGTTGTTGCCAGGGATAGGGATTACTGACTAATCTAGTCTCACCAAAAATTGGTTTTCATCCCTCAAAGTTAAAACAAACAAAGATCACACCCTGGTAGAATGACACGTCTGTATTAATGCTGCTTGTCTTTGGAAGACCATCTTGTCTGAAGCGAGGGTTATGTTCCTTGCTGTTGACTTGAGAGCGAAAGTGAAATACAAATACTATAAATGACCTGAGCTGATGAAGTATTAGAACTACTCATTCAGCCAACCAACCCCATATTTCTTCTCCTCCCTAAAGTCCAAATAAGGACTCTAATGTAAAGAAGTTATAATATGTTATTACTGATAATTTAATACCTAACAAAAATAGACTCATATCTGATCCTTGTGGGGTGCTCCTAGTCACCCAATAGACTGATGTCAGTGGTTGTGGTAAAAACTGATCTTCCAGATCATGTAGATTCTTATTGTAAATAAAACCCTCTTCTTGTAAGCTCCTCTTAGCTCAGACTTATTTATAACCTCACAAAACCATTTTTTCCTCACTACATATCATGCACTAGTATATTTGGTTATGCTTTGGTGAGTTATGTACTAGAACAGTGTAGTAGAACAGTAGTATAACATTTGACAATGGTAAAACTTAGTATGCTGTTTCCTGTTGAAAACTTAAAGGAAACAATTAGAAACTTTGGAACATCATTTTTCCTTCTTCCTCCCTTTTTCATTTTTTTTTTTTCTTGAAAGATACCTTTTTTTTTCTTTTTTTTTTTTTTCTCTCATAAGTGTTATATGTTTATCCTTTCATCATCCGAACAACGAAAAGATGTTTTATTCATTCTAATATTAGAGAGAATGGTTAGGGGGAGGAAGAGAAATTTTATTTGTAAGAAATCATTTGTTTTCACTTTCTTTTATGAATGACAGTAAAGTATTGAGGCTTGGGGTAGGAATTAAGGGGACATTTCTTTCTAGCAGCATTTCCATTCTCATCATCACCCAGCACTGAAGCTGATTGCAGAAGATGATGGAACTTCTGACATATTTTCAGCCTACAGCATCCACTCAATGAAATTTCAGCCAAATTCCTCCCCCTAACTTTCCAGACACCTGAAACAGCCTCTAGCAGAGGTATTTTGTTTTGATTTTTGCTGAACTATATCACAGAGTCTGACTATGTAGATGAATCAATTAATCCTGTATTCTGGGCTATTGAATTATTCTTTACACTATACTGTGAGATTAATTTTGATTCACTTGAGTAAAAATAAATAAATAAATAAATAAAAATAAATGTTGAGCATTTTTAAGTTTGAAATGGCTTTTTATGTTAATCGCTTAGCTTTTTTTCAACCCTGCAGATTCTGCGGATTTGTGTGTTAAACATAGTGAGAGGAGGAAGCAGCTCACCCCTGAGTGTTAGGTTTTCCTGTTCTAAGCAGGTCTAAACCAATTAGTCTGTAAAGCAATGAAACCACAATAGTAAAACCCCCAAACAGGTACAACTGGAGAGTAAGAACTACTTACAGATCAATTCCAAGAATGTTTTCACTTTTTGTTACCTGGTGCAACATCAGGTCACTTATACTTATGTTTCCAGAGGATATGAGTTTTCCATTTTAATCTGTAACCAATATTAAATTTCAAAATTGTAATAGAGATAGTAGCTCAAAAATGAAATATAAGATGTCAAATATTATCTAAGTATTTGTTGTCAGACATTAATAGCTAATAGAACTCTTTTTTCTTCAGTGTTGTCTACTCTACTTATTCTCCTTGATTAAAATTCTATACAAAAATGTCCATTTTAAAGGAACTTCTGTAAATGTTCCCTTTATGTAATAATGAGTTTTAACAAAACTCTGAAACACAGAGCTATGCAAAATGTTGATACTGGAGTTTAAAAACATGAAGTGTTCCTCTGATTTCTGTATTATGACCAGTGCATCTAATTCAGAGAAAAATGATTAATGGTTTGTCATCACAATGACTTTTAATGGAATATCCTGTGTCCATCTATATTTCAAAGGGCTCATGTTCAGATCCAAAATCCACAAAAATGTTATCACAGACAGCTGCTTTTTACTACATTACTCTGTCGTTGAATTCTGATTCTTACGTGTAATTAGCAGCAGTTTTTACATGCATACAAATTCTTTCACTGATACCCATCAAAAGCTAAATATGGAACAGAGATATTGAGTTACTGGGTAATCTCATCACTGATATCCACAAATGAAAGTAAAAGTGTTTTTTGTTTGTTTGTTTGCTTGCTTGCTTGCTTGTTGCTGTTGTTGTTTGTTTATTTAATTTGGATGATTTATCTTCTTTGACTTCTTCAAATTAGTATCAGTTTCCAGGAAACAGAAGAAATGTTACAGTACTTCAACTATGATACAACCTTTGTATTTCTGCTAATGTGTCTTATCTACTCTCATTTTTGTATATGCACAGATATATGGACCAGAGATATAAGAATCAATTAACAAGACCTTGTTTGGGGTGAATAAAATATATGCCATAATTCAGATGAAGGGACAAGAGGTCTGAAAGCTTTCAGTAAAAGACTGAAAGGAAAAGTGAAGACGTTGTGATAAGATCTACATACATGATGCAATTGCTGCTAACAGATAGCACTTCCCTTGCTGCAGATATCACACGCTCACACACAGAGGGAAGTGCTAATGTGTCTAAATACATTATTTTAATTAACTGCTTACAAATGTCCACAGGCCTCTGACAGGCTCCTAATGTCTGCAGTGCCTGCATCACCTTCTTAGCAACAGTGACTACATCTGGGGGCCCAATTCTGGTGAGCACAGGTTATATGTGTCTTATAACTCTTGTAAGCACAGTAAATATGCTGGTGAGAAGGGGAGCCCTTGCAGACTGTTACAAGTAGGCGTGTGCAAGACATGGATGAAGATTTGCGTTTGGTCTCAAAGCATTATGTAGCCTGGAGCACTGATCCAAGAACTGAGGTAAATGCTGAGAAATTATTCTATCTTAGGGCATGCAGACACCAGATAAAGACAGCACAAATCTTAATCTACTTCTTTATTTATGCTGTTCGTGAACCCATAGGAGCTCCTGATCAAGTGTATGAATTGGTCCAGTGCTATCACACCTCCAAAGAAGCCAGGAATGACCTAATCATTTCTTCATCACCCATGTCAGCAATTACACACAGGACATGAATTATCTCAACGCGATATTGCACATTGACTTCTGTGTATCCTGTAGCTCTCTAGTAAATTAAATTTATTTCTAGCACAAGAGAAGCTGGCTCTTTCAGCAGTTTAAGTCTTGATAGGGCTTTCCATCTACCCTATGTTTTATAGTCAACATACATCATGATCTTTCCCCATGCACTGATTTTCATGTGTGCCTTTTATTCTGTAATAGACTTATGAGGTCTGGGAGAATGAGATTTTGGTTGATTGGTTGGTTGGTTGGTTAGTTGAATTTTGTTGTTGTTGTTGTTGCTGTTGTTGTTTGTTTGTTTTACTATTTACTTTCTCTGATTACTCCAAAGATACCCAGAAAGTCTAAGGAGCTCAATTTCGCAAAGAAAAGAAACAGGGTCTTAGTAGTGATATGTATGACCTGTACCAGGAGAAGGTTGTTATTCTAATGTGATGATGCCAGTGGAAAAAATCTGAGCTCTCACATCTTTGCTGCTATGGCACAAAACTGGGAAAAAAACATTCACCTTTCTGAGTATCATTATAATGTGTCAAAAACTTGGACAGGCACAATAAACAAGAGTGTTTTATTTGCAGGTAGTTATTGTCAGTAGACTCTTGGCATAGCCCAAAATGGTGAATGCAGGTACAATCTCAAAAGCCAGTCTTCCAGAAAGCGTCTCTGTCTCCATATCCTTACATTTACTTAACCAAAACAGTACAAGCTGAGAAACTAGCATAAATGAATGTAATGAAACCTAAGGAAATTAATGGCAACTGCTACACATGAAAACACTAAATATTATTTACAGTATTGCTTGTACCTGTCTAATACCAAATAAAAAAATCTCATATGTATTTTAAGAGCTGAGTCCAATGATGAATCAATGATGGGGAAATTGTGTTCTGGCTGTTAGTCTAGGTCTCTACCTTACTGTATATGTTTATTCTAGTACTTCTCTTTCCGCTAGTAATCCTGCATAAAAATCTGACCACAGGCTATCAAACAAATGCAAGGTCAGTCCTTACATACGCTGTTCAGCTACCTTTAAGATACAGCTGATATAAACTCGATGTGCATCATGTAAGCTACTTATAAAGATTAAGAAGTTGTATAAAAAAAAGAATATAACAAACTTTTTAACCTTTTTTGTTTTGTTTTCTTCTTTTCTACATCAGTACTGATGTACTTCTTTACAAACTTGCAGCTATTCACCATAGAGGACCAATTAAGTTATTCATATATATTTACAGAAATCTGCATGAGCAAGGAAAAAGGAAGTTATCAATACTGTGTCAATTGAGTTTATGTTTTACTTGGCCTTACAAGTATACAGCCAAAGGCATACTTCCATGGCTATGCCTCATATTCATTAGCTACATCACAAAACATATAAAAGCAGGTATAGTCTTTTGGATCAAAAATACATTTTACATGAAACAGAAGAAAGTAAATGTAATGGAAATGTAATGTAATACAGAAATTAAATTCAGCTACCAAAAGACAACACAAATGTCTCTTTACTTGCCTTTCTCTGCTTGTTACCACAGATCTTACCTTGGCACTGCCTTTCTGTGTTACTCAAATAATGGTGATATGTTTTGGAAGAGAGAGTAAATTTAAAAAGTAACCAGAATTGAATAGCCATTCCACAGTGTAGCACATTTGCTCCACTATTTACTGCAAAGGTCAGTAAGAAAATCTGGTCTTTGGGTAAATCTGGTTTAAGTGGGCTCTGCCCCTCCTGACCTGCTTGTTTCTGTCCCTATTCTCCTTCCTGCTGTATATCACCACCCCTTTGACTGTATTGATGCCATTCCTTATGGTACCACATTGTAGACCTTTTCACACGTTCTCATTTATCCAGTTCATAGGACACGTTTGCAGCATAGTCTTACCAGTCCTGCATGAAAATAAAAGAGGAGGAAATGACTGCAAAAAAAAGAAACAGAGGCCAGGAGAAGAGAGTGCACGGAGGTCCTAACCAGGTTCACTCATCAGGAAACAGCCTCTAAAAACACCATAATCTGATTTCAGGAAGCCATATCTTTAGCCTTGCAAGTTTTTCTCTCTCAGAGGGCAACTTTGCATGTATATTGGCATGTTGTCAAAGGGCCTAGGTTACAGAATGAACATAGAAAAAAATAAATAAAAGATTTACCACTGACTAGGAGACTTTTGAAATCAAAGTACCATTATAGGACTTAATTTCCAACATTAATTCAGTTCAGTTCAGTTCAGTTCATGACCTCTTCCTTTCCCCTTTGTATCTCTCATACAACTCGCTAACTAGCTATAAAACACAAGATAGGTTGTGGTGCTGCACTGCAAATGCATGAATTACAGGCCTCCTTCTGGCAGGAACAGGAGGTAGGAATCATGTCAGTCTCTGCCTGTGAGCCTTGACAACTGTTGCAGTCAGCCTGAGGTATGAAAGGACAGAGGCAGTCACTTGGCAGGAGAAATGATCAAAAGAAGCAGTGATTTTCCTCTGCTGCTTATACAGTTAATGTTTCAGACTTTGTACAAAGGCTCCCACAGCAGCCAGGATATAATTCTTTCTCTCTATGTGTGTATATATATATATATATACATATGTAAGTATGTGGGGGGGGGGGGGGTATGTGTATAGGAAACAGTCTGCCTAAGACACCCTTTTTTGTCTGTGAAAGGAAGTGTTTGAGTTAGAAGGAGATTCTTCCAAGGATAAAGCATCAGGGACAAATTTATACATAGCAGTAGAAACTGCTTTCTGAACTTCATATAGGAAGGAGTCTGAGATGTAGATTTTATAAACAGACCCCTCTGGATCTCTGGAGAAGGGATTTGAAAAGTCAAACACATTCAGGCCATGCCTATAAAAGTAAAAATTACACTGCCCAGAGCCATTTAAACAACAGACTTATTTCAAACAACAGAATGCTATGGCTGTTACTCTTTTTCTCTCTCTCCCTCTCTCCATGTAGACACACGTTGACAAAAATAACCCCAGTTTAAAGATGTTGTTAGTTTAGAGATTTTATCGTTTACAAGTGTAAGCCTCATTGATGAAATCTTCAATGTGAGGCGCACTCATTGAGAGTTGTTGCTGAGCAGGAAGACAGACAAGTCAGAGCTCAAGAAACAAAGGCCCCTTCCATTCCCTGAGTAAAAAGAGCAAACCAGCTGGGATTTGCCTGTCACTTAAGCAACAGTTTGGGTGACTTTCCTTCCATTAATGGAATAACTGAAATGAATTAATCTGAAAGTGAGTAGAGAAGAGAATTATGTCCAGGACGTTGGAGATAGAGCGTTATTGCAACCTATACTGGGTAGATGTTACAGACAGTTAAAAAAATAAAATAAAAAAAAAAAAAAAGAGTCCTAGTGAAGGCATTGATGCAGTATTGACCTTTCTCTGATACTGCCAGTGACTCTCTAGACTGTACACCTGAATGAGATAATTTGCAGAGGGGAAACACTAAAAAATGCCTGTTCACAGTAGGATTCATTAGACAACCAAACAAAAAGTTTACAGGTCTTCTGAGCACACACAACCACCTTCTTTCACATCCTTTTTTTTTTTTTTTTTTTTTTTTTTTCACTAGAGGAATTTCAAAGAAAAGGAAATTTTACCAATGTTCCAACAGCTTCAGTGACTGCTGCCTCTCCTCCAGAAGGGTTAAGGATGCATAGCCCTGACCACTTGTCAGATTTGGCATGCTACAGCCAACAGCTGGTAGAGGCAGTTAATTAGTCCTGCACCCTGCTCAAAGTTCAGCCTTTATTGGCAGGGAAAAGCAGGCTACACCAGTCCACTTCCCTCTTTCAATTAACAAAGGCCTGTGCCATCAGATTACCTTGGCAACATGCCACATATCCCTGTCATTTTCCTGCCTGAGCTTTGCCATGGTAACAGGAAAACTAACCTTGCCAAAGCAGCATCTGGTCTATGGGTGGCAGATTACCTGCCAAACAGATTTACTAGCTTCAAAGTGCTGCTGACTGCCCCTAGAAAAGAGAGGAAGAGGGAGAATCTTCTGACAAAAAGATGGTTATTCATTTTAATATTTCTTACTTTAGCAAAGATTTCCAGATGTCCAGCTGCTGATGTGTGGATAGAGCTTGTCTTTATTCTTTCTGGGAATGAAAGTCATTAAACAAATTAGGCTTTATCTTAGTCTTGAGGTCCTCTGGGCATTACAGAAGTCTTTGTTGAGGACTAATTTTTATTACACAGTCAGCAGGCTGGTCTTGACAGAACACTGCTGTTTTTTCATTTCATCCTATGACATCCATTCTGTTGTGTTGACACTAGAGATATGTGTGATCCAAAAATTGTGGATCCAAGTGCTCATAAACTTCAGGGAAAATCAGATCTGGATGTCAACATCACACCTATTTCCAACGGCCTATAAAGCCCATGGACATACAGTAGCAGATTTATAAGCACTGTGAGACTTTTCCAGTGGACTGTTGGTGTTCAATAGACACTGAAGTTTTTGGTTCAGCAGAGGGCAGAAAAGTAGGCTTGTACAGGCACAAAAGTGCCTGTACATCACATGATCACTGAAAGCAAACTATTTTGCAGAAAAAAAACATGAAACATCACCCAGTTTTTCGTTTTTCTCTTCTCTGGGAGGCAGCTCCTTTCTGATTCCTACTTGTCAGTCTTTTAGCACTGAGCTGGCATGACAAAGACATACTAATCAGACTCTCAGGAAGTATTTCAATGCAAATGCAATATGATTACGAGTATGCAGAAAGGAGTGAAAGAACAAGGTTCCTTTTCAGCCACTCCTGGGTGGTTAGTACACTCCAGAAACATGAGAGTTCTCTGAAAAAAAAAAAAAAAAAAAAAAAAAAAAAAAAAAAGATCAAGTCTCATTTCAGCTCATCTTACAGATGTAAGCATCTTCTCATAAACTTTAATTTCACGCTCCAGGATACCTCAATCCCTGGCTCTTACATCCACACTGAAGGATGTAATGTAATAAGTTGTAGTAGTACAGATGGAGAAAGCAGAGAATTGTGTTGTTGCAGCAAAGGCAAAGTTGGCTTCCTGTTGGAAAGCAAGGCTGGGCACTTATAGACTCAGCAAAGTACCAGAAAATATTTTAAGGAATTCTTTGGTCTAGATACTTGTCTTCACTAAGGTTTAGGTTCTTAAAGGGTGAAGCATATTTGGAAGCATGTGCATGCATATATCTCTTAATGACATGCATAAATACACTATGCTGAGTAATAAAAATCAATAGCTAAATGCAGACAAAATAAAGTGGTTAGCTAGCACATTCTTGAAAGACTCTTGGCAGGAGGATGGCCACACAGATCAGAATATAAATAAATTGAGAGTTCACCTTTTTTTTTATCTACATCAACAACAACAGCAAAAAAAAAAAAAAAAAAAAAAAAAGAGAGAGAATTAAACAAAATTAAAGTCTTGGTAGCTGAACATGGTAGAAGGTTTTACAACATGATGTTTCTACACAGACCTTTCATGCTTTTGTAGTCTTGTAGACTGGTGCAGAACATCGCCTCCAGCACTCACACAGTTGTTACTGAATAACAATTCACATCATTTGGCATCTTTGCCTGATGTTGTTGGCAGTATCAGCATGAAAAGTGGCATCCTGTTTCACAGGGTAAGTGAAGGTAAAGAGAAAAAAGTGACCTCCCCATATTCACAAAGAAGCTTTGAAGCTTTTCCAGAGGGCATGCTGGCCCATATCTTCCATCTCAGCATCCTAACTATTAATTCATATCCTCTTTTATCCTTTCTGTCTCTATATGTTCTCCTGGTAATGAACAAATAATATTGCAGTACAAATCAGAGAACCAGAGGCCAAATCCTGCAGCCTCTTTGTAGCTGACACAGATATTCCATATTGGCTTGCTACCACACCGGCTGAGTTAAATGCTGTGGTAGGCAAGAGAGACAGGCCAAGGCTGGGGGAAGCAGAAAAGAGATGAGGGTTTTGAATGCACTCGTGAGGAAACACAGCCACAGACTCCAAGGGACTGACTGTGCCCTGTGCAGGTAGGAAAGTACAGCTGCCACCACGGAGAACTTGGCCTGGCAGCCCAGAAGCTTCCAGAAGGAACCAGGCTAGTGCCTGAAAACTTCCAGAATGAACTGGCCTGGTGCCTGGAAGCTCCAAGGAGGAACTGGCTTTGTGGCCTAGGGGCCAATGGGGAAGGCTATAGTGCTTCTGTGGGGTCTGTCTCACAGCATGCTCTGAGGAGCTGCTGTGGGATAAGGCCTCCTCAAGGATCCTGTGGCATGGTCAGCTGAGTACCCAGAATGGCTAAAAGTATGGTTGTGTCTCTGAGTGTTTTTGCCTAAATCCTGCACATTTTTTCCCTTCAATTTCTTCAGCTATTCCCAATAAGAAGTAAACGGACTGTGGCTTGTATATGACCAGTTGCTCGAGTGGGTAACAAGCCTGATGGAAGTTTTGGCCTGCATCTGCTAAGGCAGTCACCACACAGACATATTACTCAACCAAACAGCTTGTGATTTCCTTGCCCTCCCAGGATGAGGAAAGAAAAGAGTACCTCCAAAGAAAGAGTCCCGTCATTTTGTATCATTTGTGGTCAAAAGTCAGGGATCAGCCACACTAATGAAAAACCTTCTGTCTTCAGCCTCTGGTATGTTCACAACTCCTTTCCAGATCCCAGACTGTTGGCATTTTTGTATGCAAATATCATCTGAAGTTGTTTGAACATATCTGTTTTTTGCTTGTTTGTTTTTTTCCTTTTTTTTTCCTTTTTTTTTTTTTTTTTTTTTTCCCTGTGTTTTCAGTACTGGTCAAAAATATAAATTAATTAATGAACAAACAAATAAAGAAATAAATAGAGAGGAATTCAGTAAAGTCAAAAAAATTGGAAGAGTTTCTACCAGTCTTGGAAAGTTACCAAAATGTCTTGAAGATAAATTAGAGTGGTCTCACTGAGTTCCCCAGATTTAGTTTAAAGACAAATTGATTCCAGGAGCTATGGGTGTTCCTTGCAAAGTGTGATGCTTGGGAGGCATAGTGGAAGGTGTCAATACATAAACACAACTCACAGGTTCTTATTTTGGAAAGAAGACATTAATGTTAGTGCCTAAATCAAAACTGAGTTCTTTCTGGATCAGCTACCTTCAGAGTCTAGCCCAAAACAAAGGTTGTACTCAATAGGAGAAAGTCCTACTGAATTCTGTAGCCCTTTGTTTGAGCCCTAATAGTCAGGCTCCATCACTTACACATATATTTTGTAAAATAATAATCAGTAGTTTACCATTTGAACACTTTCAGTTCAAAGTCAGGGTGTAAAATATAGCAGATCCCTTTGTGTTTTCTAGGTAAGTATATTGTTTTCTTATTTAATGGAAAGTTTGTCAGTTTGTCTCTACCACAAGGGAGCAAGAGAATTAGCAACTAGAATCTGTATTGCTCTATTTTTTTGCCTCTTTTTGTGACCTAGCTGTACCTATAGCAATTGTGTGACAAAATGAGAAGGAAGCACACAAAATTCTGGTTTAGTCACCCATATGCAATCAGAAGTATGTGCATTGCATATGGGCTTCAGAGGAATGGAATTGATCTGAAACTCTGTCACCTGAAATATACAGCTGGGCCATCCTAGGAAATCCTAATAAATCTTTCTGACTTAATTGTTAAGCTTTCCAGGGCATGGAGATGTGGACAATAGCAGAATGCTAAATGGCTTTCAGGGTGTCAGAAAGCTAAAACCAAGTATTCATTATCACTGAAACATTTTTTGTTAGAGGATTGGATGTGTTATGCTTTATATGAAAGGCTTTATTAGGACACATCAATTGTTTCATTACTTACTGGTATGGAGATTCACCACATTGGAGTTAATATGAAGTCACCCAGGAAAATATCCAGCAGCTTGAGGAGTGTTTTCGTATGTGGGACTGGATCTTTTTACACTTTCCTAAAGCACTATTTTATTTCAAACAATAATACTGTCTCTTCTATATTCCTTAATCTGGAGCGATTTTGTTGAACCTGTTATTTCTGAATGCTGAGAACTGACTGTGCAACCCAATGCATCATCTCATTTTAGGATCTCAGATTAACAGTCCTACTCTATAATGCAGGCTATTGTTTGCTGCCAAGAATGTGTCCTGGACACCTTTCCCACTGCTGTCAAATTTTTAATCCAAAAGTAGGTCAAATCTAGCTGGTGTGTCATTAAACATTAATGTATTTTAATTATCAGACTATTTTTAGAAGGTTCAGCATTTTATAGTGCCAGGAAGTGAAGTAGAGCAGAAAATAAAATCTGAGTGAGACACTTCACTCTTCTTGAGATAGGAATATGGGTTGTGCATCTTTAATGTTATTAATGAAAAACAAATCATATTAGTTCTAGGTTTAAAAGCTGAATGTCAACACAAAGAATCTACTTCAGCAACCACCATTTCTTGTTTGTTTACTAAAGTTATGTTTACTGAATTCCAACATTGTTGTCAAGTAAGAGAAGTTTTCATAGAATCATATAATAGTTTGGGTTGGAAGGGAGCTTAAAGGTTATCTAATTCCAACCCCCCTGCCATGGGCAAGGACACGTCCCACTAGACCAAGTTTGTCAAAGCCCCATCCGACCTGGCCTTGAACAAGGATGGGGCATCCACAACTTCCTCTGAGCAACCTATTCCAGTGCCTCACTGCTCTCTAAGTAAAGAATTTCTTCCTAATGTCTAATCTAAATCTACTCTCCTTTAGTTTAAACCCACTACTTCTTATCCTATCACTACATTCTCTCACAAAGAGTCCCTTCCCAGCTTTCCTATAGGCTTCCTTTATGTACTGGAAGGCCACTATAAGGTCTCCCCGAAGCCTTAGAATCATAGAATCATTAAGGTTGGAAAAGACCTTCAGGATCATCTAGTCCAAACATCACCCTATAAATGTCACCCACTAAACCATGTCCCTAAGCACCAAGTCCAACCTTTCTTTAAACGCCCCCAGGGAACTCTACCACTTCACTGAGCAACGCGTTCCAATGCCTGACTGCTCTTTCTAAGAAGAAATGTCTCCTAACTTCTATCCTAAACTTCCCCAGACACAACTTGAGACCATTCCCTCTAGGCCTATTTCTAGTTATCGGCAAAGGGAGGCCGAGCCCTTATATCCCCACAACTTCCTTTCAGGTAGTTGTGGTCTTCTCCCTTCTCTTCTCCAGACTGAAAAAAAACAACTCTCCAAGTCTGTCTTCACAGGAGAGGTGCTCCAGCCCCTTGATCATCTTTGTGGCCCTCCTCTGGACTCTTTCTAATATGTCCATGTCCTTCTTGTGCTGGGGACCCCAGAGCTGAACTCAGTACTACAGGTGGGGTTTCACAAGAGGAGAGCAGAGAGGGAGAATCACCTCCCTCTCCCTGGCCAGCTGTCCACTCTTGAAATTCTGCTGGTACATAGTCACACCAAAGCAACAAGCATTAAACTATATTTGTATTGTAGTTGGCAACTGATAAATTATTCTGATAAGAATCAGGTTTATGTTTGTAAATCCATGTGGTGTTTTTACTTGGGTGGGCAGCTGAGCTCTTCTTTTAACGCAGCCCAGGATACAGTTGGCTTTCTCTCTCCACTGAGCCTGTATTTGTGCTTGGGATTTCCCCAGCCCAGATGCAGGACCTTGCACTTGGTTTTCTGTTAGTCCTTTAATGCTATTGGTTTTATATCCTCCTTCCTTCCATTAGCAAATGAATCCTCCTTCCTTCCAAATGATAATAATTTTTATCTTGATCTTCAGGAAGTTCTTAGGAATGTTTTCTTTGTGTCTGAGCTTATTTGAGTAGAATGACATGAATTTTCCAGGCCTATTATTAATTCCTGGTAATACTTTGGTGATTTAAATGAGCATCATCTCCTTCAGCCTCTACCTCAAACTATTCTTGCATATTACAAGGTCTAAGCAGAATGATCTAGAGTCTGACATTAGGTAGTAATTACTTTTGTGGTTGATGCCAAAATATTCAGCATCACGACATGTAGATATCTTTGAAAGTGGATCTCTGAGCCTAGATTTACTGGTTATCAACTACAACTACTAATTGCGGTTCATTTCTGTCTCAGGTATGTAGATCAAGCTCTACACAGGCTACATTCTAGGCTCTGCCATATATTTGTGTATGAACTTTGGCAAGTTATTTGCATTCCCTATCCACCATGTGTAGCATAAGAAAAACAAAACCTTATATCCCTCTTCTGATATTTTTATGTGAAGTGTCTGGCTATAAAGTTTTATTACTTTCACACCCCTCAATGTAATTACCAAGAATACAGATTCCTCTCCCCTGAAAAGAAATTAGATAGATAGATAGACAGATAGATAGATAAAAAAAAAAAAAAAAAAAAAAAAAAAAAAAGGATTCCATGTCTTCTCAACATGCTTCCTGTGAATCTAGACAAAGCACATTCATTGCTGAGTTTTTTTCCATGTATGTGGCAACCTCAGTTCAAACAATTTCTTTATTCTTTTTTATTATCAAGTGATGAGTGTAATGGGGGCTAAATACAAATGGAATACAATGCAAGCAGGAGAACAGACTGTAATGAATAATCCAGCCATCCCAGGTATTCTGCCCTCTGTTTCCATCTAGTCCCTGGCACAATTGCGAAGGTTTGCTTAGGCTGGAAAAATGCTCATGTTGCATTTGCAAGCACATCGTGTTGGATTTCAGCTTTATTTTTAGTCAAGTGGATTTGCTGTCTCTTGTCAGCTTATTGTGTATTGTTAGCAGAGATATTCAAACGGAACAGAGTTTTGTAGGAGCATCAGAGGCCTCTTGCATATAAAATCAAAGTTCTCTTGCTTACTTCATGTTCTCATTCATTCATTCAGTGTCTCGGAGCCTGCCAACTATGTGGGCATGTAGCCAGTTTTGCATTTACTACTGGGTTTTGTGCTGTCTGCCAGTCACAACGGATGGTGATAAATGGATTCAGCAGCACCTATTAGGATTAACTGAAGGCTTAAATTCATTTTGAACCCTCTTACTGCCAAAATTAATTATGTTAAAATTAATTATGCTATGTTATCCACTGAAGAACAGGCCAAGGTGAAGAAAATTCTCACTGTAATGTTTACTGCAGCCTGGAATTGGAGTATCTAGTGGAATCTATAGAACGCGGAACTTATCACATCTACTAGATTCATAAGCATAAATACAAGTTCTTTGTACTACCTGTATTTGTCTGTCTTTATGGTTTTTGTTTTTGTTTTTGCAGAGACCTTGTCCTACATGCTGGCTTCAATGACTTGGGCCAATCAGGACAGCAACTGCATAGACATCTGCAAGGTAGCTTAGAGAAAAGGAGTATCCTTGCATTTTAGCAAAGATATTGGCTCAGATGGAATCTTACATATTGTATTTCACACAACAACATTTGGAAGAAAAATTTCAAAAGAAAGTTCAATTATGTGATTGCTTGCTTTGCAAACCAAAGAGGTCTGCTCAGCTTACCTATTGATTGCAATAATTCAGTTCAGTGCTGCTAGAGTAAAACTTACAATGGTGGCAAAGAAGTGGTGAATTACCTCAGTTAAGTTCTGCTAAGTCAATGCAAAGTTATACCTTGAACTTATGAGCAACTCTGTAAAATTAGAAGTCCCTTTTGAAATCTGGCACCAACGTAAGTAACATTGACGGAATCTGATCAAGACTAGACTACAAGCTGTAGGTGTAATGCTGATATAATAGTAATAAAACCACGAGAGGCACAGTGTCTCTGTAAATGACCTGAGTCCTTCCTTTTAGGCCCTCTTCTATATTCTGACAAGATGTGAGGCCCATCTTTGACTTATAGACAATCAAATTGCATTGAACAAGAACAATGGTAACCGAAGGGAAGAGCGTCATTTAAAAGATGGAGGAAAAAGAGGAATAAAGGTATAATGAAAAAAAAAGTTTTTAATAGACATTTCTTAAAAATGAATGACATATAATTTCTCTCTGCTGCTCCTCAATCCATTCCAGGGAAGGTAAATATATTCTGACTATTTCAGGGTAGGACCTGAGCCATTTATCCTTTCCAAAGTCTCCTCTACAGTACATACTATAATCAGAAATTAACCACCAAGATTCCACTGTAAAATTCAGTAGTTGCATTTCTGGACTATCTCACTTTCTCATATAATTTTAGATAAAAGGATACTTCCTTCATTCCTCTTCAAGTTCCAGACAGTTATTTTCTGTTTTCTTGCTGTTATTCGCTCTTAGCTAGCAGAAGAAATTCTTGCTTGTCTCTCCTGCAGAAAAATGCCATGATCCACAGAAAATTAGACTTATTCTCCATTGGAAATGAAATTATAATGTTTTGCCTACTAGTCATAAAGTTACTACAGAGCATGCCTTTGCTAAGAAATTAAACAATTGATTTTTTAAAACGTAACTTTTGAATTACCCATAAAATCCTTTTTTTTTTTCTTTCCAGTAATTACGTTTTACTAAAAGACAAAACATTCCAGCTGAGCCTTGGAAGTCCAAGAACCAAATTCAAGCCAGTTACTATATTAGAAACATTAAGTTTAGAACTCTGTTAACCATAGGTTCCCTGTCTGAACAAGGTGACATACATACCTTGAGAATCATTCAGTCTGTTCAGTCTATACATAAGCAAGTGTAGGATGGACTTAGCTTAAGTCTTAGCTTAAGGTACCTGGGTGAGAATACTAAAGTTCAACTGAGTGAAGCCAAGCCAGAAAGGAGAGTTATCCGATGCATGGTCTTAAATACAAAATAGCCTCTCTCTTGTCTTTTGGGCAGACTGTTCCATGATGTGGCTCTTCCAAGTTCTTATTTTCCCAATGTATCAAAAGGCATCTTGGTTCTACATTTTGCCTTCCTCTAGATCATCCTTCAGAACTGTACAGGACATCATCTGGTAACTTCATGATAGTACAGCTTATTGATTTGTCTTTGCACTTAACCCTATCTGTAGTGTTTCAGGGTTTCAGCACATTTCTGCTTCTTTTAAAGCTTGAAGGTAAAATATTAGTTTCATTCCTCTTTTTGTATGTTTGTTTGCTTTGTTTTGTTTTGTTTCATTGTTTGTTTGTTTGTTTTAATTCCCCCTGAAGGGCAACATATTTAAGAGATTCCATTGTCAAAGTCTTTATTGCAAAACATAGCTCTCATAATGGGAACAAATCCCTACTGAATATGAGCTGTACTTTAGGATAAGATTCAAATGCAGAAAATAACCATTCTTGTCTCTGCCCCTGTATCTTAGCTGCAATGCAATGAAAACCTGGGCAAGTGGAGCACAAGGAAACTGCAACACCATACATCGCTTACTCTTGTCTGGACTGTCAGATATTGACTCTAGATGATCACCAGAATGGCTGTAAATTAGTCTAGAAAAATGTATCCCTTTTGAAAAATAAAGGCAACTGGGTTCTTCTTGTACTTACCATGCTCAGATCTATAGAATATTCTTCTGTATGCCATCTGTAGTCTCCTAACACCAGAGCTTCTGCACACAAAACATTCTTGACATCTTCCTAAAACACTGAAATTCTGCGTGTTCTACAACATAAATAAAACTGATTATTTCAGCATTTCCTATAGTGTGTGCATAGTTAAAAGGATTTTCCCACTGCACCTACTATTATGAGTTGGTGATTTCTTTCAGTTATCATACATGAGTACCACGTGGCACTTTGAAGTTTCATTCTCAGAATCCCGTAGTCTTGAACAAAGCTATAAGGTCACTAGAAGGAGCTGGTGCTGTCTGCTTTTGAGTCAAACCTTTCTGAAAGTATTGATAAAGAGAAACTAAAAATGTTGGTACTATGCAGTTTGGAGAGAGGAAGCCTGTTGAGGAATTTAATTAAATTTACAAAATCCTAAAGGTGGTGAATAGAATTGAATGAGAATTCTTGTTCACTAAATCCTAAAATGCTAAAACTATAGGACATTCACTGATACTATTTGTAGATTGCTTAAAATTTCAGTATTTAAAAAATGGATGCAAACATCTAGAATTTGTTGCCACATGAGGTTTTGTAGATGGTACTTTCTAAAAGAGAGTTAACAAATTAATGAACAACAGATCCAAAATAGATGCTAAAAGCAATCACCACAGATGTACCCTCTAAAATCCTTAATCCTCCATTGAGTCACTCCTGAATGAGTTTATAATTCTCAGAGGCTTGGAAGAAATGCTTATACTCAAGTGGGTCTATGCACACAACATGTAGACATGAATACCACAGAACTCCTTCCTGTTCTTTGGCTTCTCCTTCTTTTTCATGACACCAGCAAACAGCTATTTCCTATCCTTCTTGCAAGTATGCATCTACTGTGTGTATTTATTTAGCCCTTAGAATATGGCTCTGGATAGACCATTGTTCTGACTTCCTAGCACATGTTCGGATGAGCTGTTAGCATATTTTTAAATTCTTTTGATATTTTCATTCCTTCCCCCACCTGCAATTTGTCTGAAGTTCCTGACACCTCCAAAAAGTGCTGAAAAGATGACCACCCAACACTTCCATGTGTAGGAGTAGGATAAGACTATGTTTCCAAGAAAATTGACTTTTTTTTTTTTTTTTTCCTGTGGAAAGGGGTGCAATTCTCAGAGGTCTTTTCTACAAATCCCCAACTTTTAAGCAAGGCAGTATGGGTCAATCCATAAATCCTGCAAGCTGACACAGTTTAGAACAAAGAAACACTATAATACTCAGCAGGGTATAATGGAACCTTTTGTTTGAAAACAAAGCAATTAGCAATGTAACAACCATAATTGGTTGATGATGTCTGATGTTCTGTTAACAAAACATAAAATATATAACATAAAATATGACCACAGCATTTTCAATCAAAATCTTGTAGAGAGTTAACATTTGCTCTTACATCTTCCTCTATGCAAATACTGCATTGTTAGCAAAGTTTTATCCATGTGTTTTCTACTACTGTTTAATTGAATGGGAGGCAGTTAAGCAGATCAAAGAGGTCTATTAACAACAGACAACCACAGAGCAAATATGATTAAAAGTAATTACAGCAAGGAAGTAATCTGCTAATTCTTAGTGGTTCTGAAGACTCAGGAGTTTTCAAAGTGATTGCCATCATTGGAAAGTGGGATATTATGGCACATTTGTATTATGACTCAGTAAGTGATCTATTTTTTCAAATTTTTTTACATAACCAACAAGACTAGCTTCATATACTCAACTGGTGCCTCTGAAAAAACAAACAAACAACCAAACAACAACAAAAAAAACATTGCTAATTATGATATCTACCCAGAAATTAATGATTAGAAATCTGCTGCTTTGTTGAAAAGATGAAATCAAAGTAATGCATGTCATGCTTCTGAGAGAAGACTTCTGCCTCTCCCAGTAACATTAAGAGTGTATTGTCTTCTCCACTTCACAGACGGATAAAAAGGTGAAATATATTTACTTCTCATAGTCACAAACAAACAAAAGATATTCCTGAGACAATAAAATCTTTTAATGCTCAACCCAGTTCTATGGGTAACCAGACATTCTTTGCTGTTTTTTTACTTCTGCTACTCCTATCACACCTTCTTAGAAAGCTAAGATTTCAGGATTGAATTTCTAAAGTGATTAATGGTTTCCAAATCATGACAATTAACAGAATCCTCCCTAATTAATTATCTGATCTCTAATTTTGTCATATTCACTTTGTGTCTTCAGAGCTCTTGATCTGTAGATCAAGACTTTCTCCTGGAGAAAGTTTCCCTTTTATTACAGTGACAAGTTTTGTTTTATGTAGACTGGGCCATGAGCATTCCAGACAGGGCAAGATGTTCTTTGCAGTGGTAGGTGAAGAGTTTGGTTAGGAGCTAATGAACCTGTGCAAATAAAATTGTCTGTGTGGTAGAGTGAGAGAAAGTTGTCTGTTGCTCATCTGGGGAATGTTTACCAGGCTATTTCTGGGTCTGAATCAAGCCATTAACTTAATTGTGTCTCAGAGCACCTAAAGTGAAAGCCTAAGTCCTCATATAACCAAATGGAAGGAAGATGCTTCCAGAAGGCGAGTTTGAAGACTAGGTATTGTTGCCAATAGTGTGAACCTCCCTCTACTGATTATACTGATTTTGTAAACTTTTGTGAGAGTCTCTATAGACCCTGCCAAAGATGCATAAGAAGTTAATCCATCTGGTAAGGGGCAAGACCACAGATACATGCCCAAGCTTCCTACAAGGAAGTGTCCTGATCCATGCAATGTGCATGGCATGTAAGTGGTTCCCATCACCAGAAAGCATGAGGATTACTGTAATTACAGAATCACAAAGTCATTGAAATTGGAAGAGATCTACCCCAGATGCCCTGCTCAAGAATTGACAGACTGTGTTTGCTTTCATTCGCTGTATGATAACTAAGTTAGCAATAGTGTTCTTTGACTAAATCTAGTAACACTAAACACACTATTAATCCTTTGCAATATGAGGTTCTTAAAAACTCTGCTGTGGTCCAGGTAGTAGTCTTTTTTGGGAAAGGAAATGAAAGTTTGGAGAGAGAAGAAAAAAAAATACAAAAATACAAAAAAATAAAAAAGGAGAGGAGAGGAGGTGACACTGCAAAGTCTGAAGATATATTTAATTTCTCCTCCAATGAAACTAACAAAGAGGCAAGCTTTTGTACTAAAATTACTTTTGATATTTCCTCACTGTTTAACTTCATTCATCCACTGAAAGGCTTAAAATTCTCTCCAGGATGGTTTTAAGGTAGTTTCTCCTTTAAGTTTAAAAGAGACAGATTGCTATAGCTGGGGAAGTGAGTTTGTGGCTTTCTTTTCAGCATTTTCTCCATGAATATTATTGGCTTTGATTATATTTTTAATATTTTTTCAGAATGCAACATGCTCTCCCACTCACCAAGCCAGGGAGCTTGAGTAAGGAAAATAAAGGACTTCATTTCCATTCCTTCACACAATGTGTTTAGCTTGTATTAGAGTGAAAAACTGCAAAACATGGGTGGTGAGAGAGGAAACTTTTTAACAGAGATTTTATTACTATTATTATTTTAAAATAAAAGTATTTATTCTTTGCTTTGTTTGAGATAAGTAGAAGCTAAGAAATCATCCTAAAGTATTATAATGTTAAATAAAATATAAAAAGTTTGAAGTTATTAACTATTTTTGTAAGACACATCACAACTCAAATAAATAATGGATCCCGTCAGTCAATTTCTTATCTCTTACTTTAGGCATGTGAATAAGATTCTTGACTGAAAAACAATGTTTAATCTAAATATATATATATATAATTAATGTGATTGGGATCTGATTAATGTTTAGCATATAAAATAAACAGAAGATTTATACAGGTACCTAAACGTGTAATCCTGTAAAGATCTGTGGTTATTAAATCAGGTTTAAGGCCTTCATGTGCATTCTAGAGTCCAGTTTTCAAGTTTTTGTTTTCATCATGGTGGCTCTTTTTTTTTCACCGATTTGTGTAATTTTCCTTTGCCACAAGTTTGCAATATTTAATGCATATAAGATAGTTTGTGATAAATAACTACAATTTTACTAACATAAAAGTTGGAAGGACATGACTGATAAGTAAGATAAATCACTGAAAATCACATAAATCACTGCAAAAATGACCTACTTTGAAGGCCAATCATAGCAAAACCTTAAATTTATTTATTTATTCTGGAGGTAGTATTGTGGTGGTTTTACCGTGCTAGGCAGCTGAACACCACAACCGCTCTCTCACTCCCCCTCCTCAGATGAGGAGGGGAAGAAGTAAAGGAAAGAACAACTCACGGGTTGAGATAAGGATAATTTAATTAAAGAGAAAAATATATATTATTAAGGAAATTTATTATTAATTAAACAATTCAACTAAAGTGAAAAAGGGGAAAGGGGAAGAGGGAGGGGGAAAGGAAATAATAATAATAATAATAATAATAATAATAAAATGTAAAGGCTATGTGGAAGTGCAGAGGAAAGAAATTACTCTCTACTTCCCACAAATGATGCTTGACCACGTCCTTGAAGTAGGGCCTCAACACACGTAGCCGGTGTTCAGTAGGAGGACAGACATTTTCGCAATGAGAGCCCACCCCTCTCCTCTTCTTCCTTTTGCCACCTTTTATTGCTGAGTGTGACATCATATGCTATGGAATATCCCTTTGGTTGGTTTAGGTCAGCTGCCCTGCTGATGTTTCTCTCTCACTTTTTTGCCCACCCCCTAGGAGGGTTAGAGAGATTCCTGATGCTGTGCCAGCACTTCTCAGCAGCAGACACAACACCGGTGTGATACCACTGCTGTTCTAGCTACAAGTGCAGAGCGCAGCACTGTATGGGCTGCTGCAGGGAAAGTTAACATCCCAGCCAGACCCAGTACAGGTATATAAAGGGGGAAACGGAGAATTGTTATGTGAAAACTTCTAGGTGTCTTAGTGGCAAAGTAAAATGGGTTAAATCAAGCCACATTAATGGGTTAAATCAAGCCACATATCCTGAAAGTCAGGAAGGTATTGTCAGAAAACAGAAAAATGTCCGAGATAGAGCTAACTTTCCAGATGTTGTTACTACCTAGAATTTTAAAAGAAGTAAAACTGTTGATAAAAATATCTAAAAGTAACCCCATTTTGTGCCCTTCCAAATATCTTATAGAAAGACCTGATCTCCTAAATGCCGTGCCTCCATTTATCTTCTGGAATTAGCTTTTGCTGCAGTAGTTAAGCTGTACTGCCTGGGTCGGAGGTGAAATGTCTTAATTCTAATTTCTACCAGTTGCAATTAAAAATAAATAAATAAAAAAAAATAAAGAGAGAGAGAGAGAGAGAGAGAGAGAGAGAGATACAATGGAACCCAACCCAAGATCTTAAATAAAGCCTGTAAAGACTGGATGTTACCTTTACAAAGGTTTTAACCTCCTAAGGAAGGAAATGCACAAACAGTTGTATGCTTGCAGTATTTGTAGGAGTAAATCAGTCCATTCTGATTATACCTCAACCTTTTCTGTTATAAAGGAAGTACACAGAAAATATACAGTTGTGGTTTAACCTGCCAGGCAGCTAAGCACCACACAGCTGTTTGTTCATTCTTCCCTCCCTTCTCTCCCCTCCAAGTGGGATGGGGAAGAGAATCTGGAAAAAATAAATAAATAAAACAAAAAAAACTCATGGGATGAGATGAAGACAGTTTAATAGGACAGAAAAGGAAGAAGAAGAAGAAGAAGAA
>NC_048894.1:148890199-148911233 GCF_011077185.1 Oxyura jamaicensis
AAGAAGAAGAAGAAGAAGAAGAAGAAGAAGAAGAAGAAGAAGAAGAAAGATAAAATACAAAACAAGTGTATATAAAATACAATGCAAGTGCTCACCATCTATTGACCAATTACAGTCTGCCCATGAGCAGTGGCCCCCAAGTCTAGGCTTTGCATAAATTACTAATGTAATTCACTCAAGACTATTCTCCAAGATAAAGGCCATCAAATGCACCAGGCAGAGAAATATGGTATCTTGGACTGGTATTTCTGCCAAGTTCCTGGCAAGTAACCGTACCTGGAGAAATTATTCATATTTGAACTCAAGGCAGATAATATGTTTTTCCACTAATCATATAGTTTCTTCTCTAAGAATCAGAGGTTCTCTTTAGAGGCACATTTAAGGAAATTTAACAATTTAGGGTATGTCCCAAAAGCTGAACATTTGTTCCCACACTAGGACTTGGAAGAACAGTGCTGCCTAGAGAAGCTTGCTATAGTGTACATATGGGTCTGGGATAGGCATTATGGGTGGAAAATTTGTAATTCAGTTTATCATTAACAAATTTCTATCACTTAAATGAAAGAAGTGGGTGGAATGGTTGCTTAACAGCAGTACTACAGAATCTGTACTTGCAATGTTGTCCTCATTTGCACTTTCTGAGATATTTACTGTATTAATAGATTACAGGCTCTCTGGATAAATGAACAGTGGGAATTCCTGGGAGGACTGATAGGCTCCAGAGAGCATCAACCTTGAGCTTGGATCATGGAGAATGCTGGGAGTTTAAATACTCATTGTTATTCTGTAGTAGCGTTTCATTTTCCAAAGAAATAAATTCCTTTAAAAATGTCCACAAACTGTGATTCATAAAGGAGTTTTTCCCCATTACATAATCCCACTACTTGGATATAAGCATTCACATCCTCAGGGAGGCAGTAAGTACATTTTATGCTTTGGAAAAATAGCAATGAATATTCTAAGTCAAAACTAGAGACCTGCTTTGCTTGTGCTGGTGAAAAGGTTCTGGTGCTTTCCAATGCTAAAGTTAATTTAAGTGAAGGAAATGTCTCAGAGTTGGTACAGTGATGGGATAAAATGTAAGATAAAAATTGGACAATGGCATTACAGAAAAGATGGAGGAGAAAATAGTAAAAAATATTTAAGTATTCAGTACAGAAACAACAGTCAGAGCACAGCAATTTGAGGTTAATGCACACCTTCCTCATAAACCAACTTCTGAATAAAGTGGCCTGTTGAATAGAACATCCTGAAGATTTTCTGCCAAAACATGCCAGTGATTGCATTGATAGAATTGGGCTCATGGGACTGAGTTCACATCCTAGTAATATAGGGCTGACATCACTGGAGTGAAAGATAAATATATTTTTCCATATCTGAGAATGTAGCATATTTTTTGTGACAATTTTGACCAATCTTTACCTACAACATTACAAACAGTAATCTGAAGGTACATGAAACCTAATGAGTATTAGTCTCTTTGAATGCTCTTCAATAATTTTTGTTACATTCAATGATATTAGAGCATAGTAAACATACCCTTTGGTTTTGTAGGACAAAACTCAGCCTTCTGGAGAAGCCTGAAATGCCTACCAAACTTCACATTTTCAAAAGTACCAAATAGCATTGGATATCTTCATTGCTAAAGGAAGACACATAGAATTATAGAATGGCTTGGGTTGGAAGGGATCTTAAAGATCACCTACTTCCAAGCATCCCTGCCATAGACAGGGATGCCACCTACTAGATTAGGTTGTCCCGGGCCCGGCCCAAACTTGTCTTCAACACCTCCAGGAATGGGGCATCCACAGCTTCTCCAGGCAGCTTCTTCCAGTGCCTCACTACCCTTAAAGTGCAGAATTTCTAATCTAAATCTATCCTCTTTTAGTATAAATCCATTCCCCCTTGTCCTATCATTATCTATCCAAGTAGAGTTCCTCTCCATTCTTTTTATATGAACTTCTCCTGGCTACAAAATCTTCAACAGACAATTAAATGGAGAATGCTAGAAGCATGCATCTTTACACCCCTTGAGGCAATAAATAAATAAAAATAAAAATAAAAAATCTGTAAATGAGAAGTAACCTCATTTTAATAATCACTGTTACATAAATAATGTCACTAATTAGATTTCCCCAGATGTGGATGACTTATTTTCCCCTTTAAACCTCAAGTTTGTTACAGTTGAAAAATGGATAATAATACTACACACAATCTTAACAATCTTAAACAGTTTCTGGGAACACTGAAAGACACAAATATCTGTTTAATAAATTAAAGAACGCTTTTTTAAAAAGTGTAGACTGTTGAAGAAATATGTTGGCTGTCCCCAGAAATTTAAATGTTGGTTTGGCTCTCTTCATACTCTGTATGAATATACATCTAAGAAATCTCAGTCTCTACCACAAGAAATATACACAGTCACTAGGCTTATATTCACACAGTCATTACTTAGAGATAATGTTCTTACTGAAACTAACAAACTTTTTTTTTTTTTTCTGTTTATATTTTGACATATGTAAATGAGCTGGGTGAATAATAAATTGTTTAGTTCTCCAGCTGTATCAACAATTATTTTAGATCCTGGTAAACATTTTTCTTTGTATAAAGAAAGAATTCTCAAAACTTTTGTTGTTCATTTCTTCTTACACCAAGCTTTGGTCATTTGGAGTGAAAATATTAATTTCAAGAGATTTAGTTCAGAGTTTAAATATCATTTTGGAATTTTGTATATTCTGTTCTAATTCATTGAGTGTGATTAATAATTCTTTATTCTTTTTGTAAAACAGCAGGCCTGCTCCAAAATCTGCTTAGAAATAAAAGGCTGAAATGAAATCACATATTTAATGTTCATGTTGCTTATTTCTCTACCCAGACTATACAAGTCATCTGCACAATGAACATGACATTACCCAAAATTACACAACAAATTTTGGTTGAATTTGCTACTATTTTGGTTTGCTTTCAAAACTTGTTTTTCAGCAACTTGAACAAATTCACTGTGTTGTCTATTACATTAATGTAATAAGATCTGAAATGCAGCCTGGGTAACACAATGCATTTCCTTTTTCCTTGTCCCCTTTCCTGATAAGTCTTGCTCTGGAGCATCCCAGGAATGTTGCTGCAGGACATCTTTAGCCTTTTGCCAGCTAAGTGATAATTGTTTCCTATCTCTCTGAGCCTTGAGTTCCATGCATCCCTCCTCCCCACCATGTCCTGAATTGAAGCTCTGAACTTCCTGTGAGGTCTTTGCAATAACCCCAAGGGCCTCTTCTGCCACCATATGTATGTAATCACAAACTGAAAACTTCTCTGCTTCTTAAAACACAGGGCTGCCATGTGAGATAACTATCTACGGATATCAGCCTAGCACTAAAAAATGTTCAGATGGATCCTTCTCATGTTTTTATCATCCTTCTATGCTTTTTCTTTCCTTTTTTTTTTTTTTTTTCCTTTTCCAAAGCATTCTAGAATTACTTTGACATCGATGTAATGAAGGGTCAATATTAAGTAAATCAAGCAAATGTAATACACCTCAGGAACTTAACAGCGTGACAGACCTTCTCCATTTCAGGAAACTTGCCCCATTACTTAACCAAAATCAGCTTGACTAACCATTGAACAGTATACCAGGCAAAGCCACCTAAACTAAGCTGGTATAGGCAGGATCTAAATTATTTTGTCTATCTTATTCACAGTCCTAAAATTGTATGAACATATCTGCAATACAAGGACTTAAGAGCTGAATCATAAGAAGCACCTTCTTAACTTGGGCCAGCTCAGGTATGCACAGTTATCTTCAAGGGCCTTCCAGAGCTTCACATCTGATTACAAGCATTATTTTGTTGCTCACAGAGAAGTTGCAGATATGTCATGTTCTCATGTTGGAAAGTGGCCAGAAAAATAAAATTAAACTGATAATAATTTAAGAAAAAAAAAAAAAAAAAAAAACTGTGATCATTCATTTGCTACTAGAAAATCTGAAACATGCTGCACATGCTGCAATCAGGATGGAGCCTGACAGGAGTGTGTCCCCAGCATGGGGTGGGATCCACATTGATTGGGTACCCCTGTGTGCAAGCTATGCCAAAACTAACGCTGTTTCTATGGGAAACAGAAACAATTCTCTTTTCATACGGTAGTTAAAATCAACTGTCCCAAATGAACGGAGAGAATGAAACTAATTTAGGGTCTGGCCCAATCAATGCACATTTTTAACTTACAAAAGGAGCTGGTTTTCATTCTACCATTTCTTTTCTCAGCTGTGTGACATCTCAATATTATTATTGTTATTAATATTAATAATAAACATTTACACCAGAAAGATTGTTGTTTTTTTCTTTAAATTATGTAAGAATAATATATTTTCATATATATATATTCATGTATATATATATTAATTTAAGTCAATGCAATTCATCCAGTCTAGGTAAATCTATGACATGTTAATTACAAGAAACTCAGAATAAATTACATAAACGAAAACGTCTAATGTACAAAATATGAACCAAAGCTAAAAGTGTGCTATTAAATATACACCAAGTCTAATAACTTTTGAGGTTTTCCTTTTTGGGAAAACAAACAAACAAACAAACAAACAACAACAACAAAATGATTTATTTATGAGGACAACATTGTGCCCAGAAAAAGGAGACTACGTAGTTTAAACTCTGATCCAGTACACTGCCTTTTCGGGAGACCCTGTGGTAAGTCGAGTCAGACTTCAAATTATTTCAGCTTCCATTTCTTCTTTATTCAAATTCTTTTAATCCAAGCAAGAGGGTGGTTTATTGTTGTTGTTGTTGTTGTTTACTTGCTTGCTTGCTTGCTTTTACTTTTTTGTTTGGTTTCAGTTTATTTATCCCAAATAATGTGTGACCCTCAGATAATATATTTTATAAAGCTCACATTTTAAGGTGTGCTCAACACAGGGGCATGAGTTCTGTTGTAACTCTTATTTGAGAAGAAATTTCACTGGGCAAAACAATGGCTTCGCCATCAACTACAGCGCAATTTGTGTTGCCACTTTGTGTTTGCACTTTTGTCCTTTTCATGACATAAATTCAACAAGCATTTGGGTGTTTTTTTTTTTTGTTTTGTTTTGTTTTTTTTATATATATATATATAAAGTGCTAGGCATGGAATTTTTGTGGTTTAACCCCCTCCCTCATCCTCCTCAACCCAAGGGAAAAGCAACTTTGTATGTTTTTTCTCTTCTTTATATTTATGTCAACATTTTCCTTTAATAGCTTTAAAAATATGCTCTTTTTTTGGAGTTATTTCTGGGAGTACTACTGAGTGGTGAAATGATTCATGAATCTTGATAACTAATCAGGTTCATGTGTATAGATGGTTTCCTATTGATAATAGTCATTCAGTTATGGAATTATACATTAAAGCCAAATCAGATCCAAGGACAAATTTCAATTTTGAATAATCTGATTCATTTATAACCCAGATGACAAGTTTCTACTTTAACTGACTACTTGTTTGGTATACAAATGGGATACCAAACTTCCCTTTTCTTTATCAGTTTATTTAATTAGTGGATATTGCTTCCAGCTGTGTGACAATGACTTTGCATGCGTCTAGGTTTCCCTGTGAAACAGAAACACAGTGAGAGAGAGAGAGAGAGAAAGAAAGAAAGAAAAAAAAAAGATTAGTCAAGCTACATAGACTCTTCAGTTTATTCTATATTATACCAAATGAAAGGACTTGATTACTCTGTTCTGGTTATGCAACTTTGACTTAAAAATACTAGTAGTGCTGGTAATAGTACTGCTAATTTGAAGTGTGGACAATAGGTAATTCCTGTTAAAAAGATTTTTAAAAATAGTAATAAAAACAAATAATAAACAAATAAACAAATAAATAAATAAATAAATAAATAATATCTTCCTCAATAAAATGGACATTAACTAATATGAACTGCCAATTTTGGAAAGGGAATTTGTTTTTTATATAATCTGATTCAGCCATCTGAAGGAGAAGTCACTGAGGGAGCACCTTGCCACTTGAAGAACATTAGCTCCAAATTTGTTGTCACTTAACTAATCTTTCCTTATCTTCTATTTAACAGAAGAAATTCCTCTCCCAGTTGGAAATGTGAGTTTTTTCTTAGAAATCCTCCTTGAAGAGGAGATTCTGAAAGCTTAAATTCCACTGAGTGTTTTGTCTTGCTAATGACTTCAGAGAACAATTGGATGCCCAACTGTGCATCTTTGTACTTCAGCTGTTTTGGGACTGATTTGTCCACAGGGAGAAAGTAGAGAGCTACCATTATGTCTGAGGGAATCCCCCCTCAAAGCATGGGGGGAACATGAGCACTGCTGCTCTAGCACACTGTGTTTTATCTGCAAAAGGCAATAGCTGAAGAATGGAGTTAACAATGAGATGAAAGGTTTTCTCTGAAGTCATTAAAATGTAAGGAAATTCTGATGGTCATGAATTTTTATATAAAAGGAATTATGGGCATGAGGTGGGAGGCAGAAGTATTAATGGGTTGCTGACACCGAAGTTATAATGTAGTTGAGCTCCTGGACTGATAGGGATTTTCTGCATTTTCAGAGCACATTTATATTTTGATGATCAGATGATATCTTTCAGTGTTTTCAAGTACTTCATACCACCTTAACCAGCCATACAGCTGTAGCTGTTCATATCTGTTAAGCCTCTGAAAACATAAACCAGCTTAATCAAACTATGTGTGTTCAGTGTTCACATATTTATCTGTAAATAAAAGTTTCTATTAATTTCTTCAGGAAAAAGAAGAAGAAGAAGAAGAAGAAGAAGAAGAAGAAGAAATAGGTACATTTTTTGTAGCTAATCTTTGTGGAGATGTAAAGATACAGGGAACAAATCGGGACAGTGGCTAGGTTTGCACAGAAACTGGGTAGCCCTGTCTTATTTGGAACCCATCCCACTGAGACTCCTTGTACTGATGATAAAACACAAACTTGGGAGAAAACTCCTAAAATGTGTTATCTTGAATGGTAAGCGTAAGAGACAGGACCCTGCACTGGATGGATTACTGGGAGGCAGGAGCAACAGGAAGTTAAGACGAGTATGGCTGCTTTGTTTTCCTCAGATCCAGAGAAAATGCTGTAGCAGTGTCCCTGAGGCCCTGAGTGCATTGGTGTACTAACAGAATTCATTCCATTCATCCATTTTGCATTCCACCATTTTAAATCTGATCTGCAAACACATGGACTGTCTATGGTAATTTTTAAACTTCCTTGATGGATTGATAACCAGCAGCAAAATCCCCAGGCTGTATATACTCTCCAACAGAGCAGATGCAGAAATGGCTAAATTTTGATAGCACCAGTTGGAATACATAACAGCCATTGGTGATTTTACTATTACTTGCTAATTTTCTACTATCAAAGTATGGAATACATTCATTTTCCTTGAAGACTCTATTTAGCTGAAGGCTAACAAAGTTGTTGAATACAGAGAACATTTACTATTGTGACTTGAAATAAGATTAGTGGTGCAGGACATTTATTTTAATTTCTTCCAGGTGGCATAAAGTCTCAGTTATTCTTTTTTCCTCTCTAATTTAAGAGGAGTTTGCAGGTAAGGATTTAAAGGCCTAATTAAGCTGCATGTCAAAAACAACAAAATACCAACACAAGTGATTCCTTCTGACAAAACAGCCTTTCAGTCTGGGCTTCAGAGCCTCATCCAAGCATCAAATGGCAGGTCTTTTGAGAAGCAGTTTGTCTTAAAAACAGCCTGTCACTGACAACACTAGCCCTTCAACATAGCACCAGTCTGCTGCTCCACACACAGTTTCAGTGATAGTATGTATAACTAATAAAAATCTAATAAAATACTGTGAAACTTTGCACTGGCACGTATGCTGTCACACACTGTGTATGAGAGATACAATCAAGGGTTTTAAAAATACTGTGTGGAATGCCTGGATAATAGCTGTGGCAACTGCTTGCACTGGAGAGTACCATTAAGAAGTTCTATGCATTTTGTTGTTGTTGTTGTTGTTTTAATCTGTCTTTGGAAACTTGTTATTTGGAGACAGGGAGAAAAAGATGTTTTTCTAACTTTTGTCTCTGAAGGCTTTTTCATGTTTGTGACCTTCCCAAGTGACCCGAGAATACATGATAAACTGTGTGGTAGATAGTCTGGACAGACGTGTTAAATGTAAGCAAAAGGGACAGGTATGACTAGTCATAACACTTATGCTGAAGCCTTGAAAATGTAATATTTTCCAAGAACATAAAATGCCTCACAAAATAACGACTGCATGGGAAACACATTGAAAAGATTTATATATCCATGGAATTTTAATAAGAGAGATATTTGAATATGAGAGAGAATAATGGATTAATAATATATGATTGGTCCTCTCAAACCTGTGTATGATGGTGTAGTGAACAAGGGAATGGAGCAAGTGTCATCCAGAGCACTTTCTCCAAGGACACATAGCTGGAGTTAGGTGACAGCTCTGTAGATATGCTGAAGAAAGAACTTGGTGTGAGATCTCATTCCACAACTTCACACAAACCAAGCAGAGAATCACAGGCAGGCAAGTGGTGCGATAAAGTCTCAGCCTAAAGCTTTTGCACCACAGTAATTCAGTTCTTTCATTTGAACTGGGCCTTAGACACTGCTATTCAGAAAATACAAAGCATTCCTTTCTCAGGGTGTAGAATAAGTAAAGTTTTTAATTGATGATTGTCTTACACTTCATGACTCTCAGTGGGCTGCAGAGATATAGATAACCCAAAACCAGATGTTAGAATTCACGGGTTTTGAAAATTTTTTAACTTTTTTTTTTTTTTTTTTACCTCACGATTTCTATAAATTAATGAAACAGTCTGAAGAGCACTTTCAATATCTAATGAAATGAATACTGGAAAGTTTGTCTCATCCTAAAGAAGCCTATCAAGTCATGCAAACAAACGGTTCTAGTCCTTGCTTAACTACAGATCATCGGTAAGACCTGCTGTTTCTTCAATATATATGTACCTGTATATTTGTATTCATTTTTTTTTTTGTATCTTTTTACTTATTTTTTCTAAGGCACCAGTGTATATAGCAGAAGTCTTTTTGTCTCTTCCTTAATGACACGCATCAAGAGATGTATTGCTCATTTCCTTCAGAGCAATTAGCATTCATTATTTACCTTATTATTGAAATGCTCTGATAACTGCTATGAAAAATAAAGATGTTATTCATCATTTACGAAGGCACAAGCCCAAATCCTATATTTTGCTTAGTAACTTCCTAGTTTACTTGCTCTGAAAAATAGGAGGGTGCAAAGGAAGTAAAAGATGGAGAATCACAAAATCACAGAATCACAGAATGGTTGAGGTTGACAGGACCTCTGAAGATCATCTAATCCAACACCCCTGCCAAGCAGGATCACCTAAAGCACATTGTGCAGCATGGCATCCAGGCAGGTTTTGAGTATCTCCAGAGAAGGAGACTCCACAACCTCACTGGGCAGCCTGTTCCAGTGCTCTGTCACCCTCACAGTAAAGAAGTTCCCTCTCATATTCAGCCAGAACTTCCTGTGTTTCAGCTTGTGACCATTGCATCTTGTCCTGTCTCTGGGCACAACTGAAAAGAGTTTGGTTCCATCCTCTTGACGCCCTCCCTTAAGATATTTATATGAATTCATGAGATTTAGCTTTTCCAAGCTAAACAGGCCCAACTCTCTCAACCTGTCCTAGTACAACAACTGCTCCAATCTTCTAATTATCTTAGTAGCCCTCCTCTGGACTCACTCCACGTACCTCTTATCCCAAAGTGTAGGAAGATGTTGTATACAAGCATTAAATAAAAATGTGTAAAGTCAAAGAATATTACTCTGAGTAAAATTCTAAAAGTTTACTTTGATGGAATAGAGATTTTTGCTCTATAGAAGCCTATACGTATATATATAGATACAGATAAAGAGTGAATTTTATGTAGGAATATCCACTCAGCTAGGATTTACACAAAAGAAAAAAGTATCGACAATCAGTGGTACTGAAATATGGCTGAATTCTTGCACTGGGTATGAAATATGTAGGAAGGTTGAATTGGGTTTACAAAAGGTTTTCATAGGTTTGCAAAAAGTACTGGAATATATTTTCTTACAGGATATAATAAGGAACATAGAACTGAATAAATCTGGATAGGAATCCCAAGTGATAGTCAAGCAGTTAATGGGTTAATATCAAGCTCCACAGCTGCAAAGTTATTAGGTGTCTGAGGTTGAAGGACATCACAGAAGTAATTGTATCTAATCAAATACTTTTGTGGTAACTTTTTTTCACTTGTCACATTATTTTTTAACACGTTGAATATTTCACTTCTTATTAATCACAGAATCACAGAATTGTAGGGGTTGGAAGGGACCTCGAAAGATCATCGGGTCCAACCCCCATGCCAAAGCAGGTTCCTCAGAGCAGGCTGCCCAGGTAGGCGTCCAGACGGGCCTTGAATATCTCCAGAGAAGGAGACTCCACAACCTCTCTAGGCAGCCTGTTCCAGTGCTCCGTCACTCTCACCGTGAAGTTCTTTCGCATGTCGGTGCAGAACTTCTTGTGTTCTGTCTTGCGGCCATTGCCCCTTGTTCTATCCCCACAAGCCACTGAGAAGAGGTTAGCTACATCCTTCTGTCTCCCACCCCTCAGATATTTATAGACATTGATAAGATCCCCTTTCAGTCTCCTCTTCTCCAGGCTGAACAGACACAGGTCTCTCAGCCTTTCCTCATAGGAAAGATGCTCCAGGCCCCGTCTCATCTTTGTGGCCCTCCGCTGCACTCTTTCCAGGAGATCCCTGTCTTTTTTGTACCGGGGAGCCCAGAACTGGACACAGTACTACAGGTGAGGCCTGACCAGGGCAGAGTAGAGGGGGAGGATCACCTCCCTTGACCTGCTGGCCATACTCCTTTTAATGCACGCCAGGATCCCATTAGCCCTCTTGGCCACCAGGGCACACTGCTGGTTCATGGTCAACCTGTCGTCCACCAAGACCCCCAGGTACTTCTCCGCAGAGCTCCTCTCCAGCAGGTTGTCCCCTAACCTGTACTGATACTTCCGGTTGTTCCTTCCCAGGTGCAGGACTCTACACTTGCTCTTATTAAACTGCATCTGGTTTCTTCCTGCCCATCTCTCCAGCCAGTCCAGGTCTTGCTGAATGGCAGCACAGCCTTCTGGCATGTCAGCCACTCCTCCCAGCTTTGTTTCATCAGCGTACTTGCTGAGGGCAGACACTATTCCCTCATCAAGGTCATTGGTGAAGATGTTGAACAAGACCGGACCCAGCACTGACCCCTGGGGAGCAACACTAGTCACAGGCCTCCAGACAGACTCTGCTCTGCCGATCACCACCCTCTGAGCTTGGCCAGTCAGCCAGTTCTCAACCCACCTCACTGTCTACTCATCTATCCCACACTTTCTCAGTTTTGCTAGCAGGATGTCATGGGAGACAGTGTCGAAAGCCTTGCTAAAGTCAAGGTAGATGACATCCACCGCTCTCCCCCCATCTACCCAGCTGGTAATGCCATCATAGAAGGCAACGAGGTTGGTCGAGCACAACTTCCCCTTGGTGAATCCATGCTGACTACTCCTCATAACATTCTTCTCTTCCAATTGCTTGGAGATGGCATCCAGAACAAGCTGTTCCACAAGCTTTCCAGGGACAGAGGTGAGACTGACTGGCCTGTAGTTTCCCGGATCTTCCTTTCTGCCCTTCTTGAAGACCAGAGTGACATTAGCTATCCTCCAGTCTTCAGGCACCTCACCCATTCTCCAGGACCTTTCAAAGATGATAGAGAGTGTCTTGGCGACCATGTCTGCCAGCTCCCTTAGCACACGTGGATGCATCCCATCAGGACCCATGGATTTGTGTGCGTTTAGCCCACTCAGACATTCCTGAACCACTCTCATGTCTACCAGGGGGGAGCCCTCCAGTTCCCAGATCCCTTGTCCTCTTGCCAGGGGCAAGGAGTCCCAGGGGAGTAAAGACTGAAACAAAGAAAGCATTCAGTATCTCTGCCTTCTTGGCGTCTTCTGTGACCAGGATAGCCCCCGCGTTTAACAAGGGACCCACATTATCCCTAGTCTTCCTTTTGCTGTTTACATACTTGAAAAAAAACCTTCTTATTATCCTTTATCTCTTTAGAAAGCCTCATCTCTAGGTGGGCTTTAGCCTTCCTCGTCACGTCCCTGCAGGCCTTGACAACACGTCTATACTCCTCCCAAGAGGACAGGCCCTTTTTCTACATTTCATAGACCTTCCTCTTCCTTTTGATCTTATCAATGAGCTCCTTGCTCATCCATGCAGGTTTCCTACCCCCCTTCCCCAATTTCCTATTCTTTGGGATGCACCAATCCTGAGCATGGAAAAAGTGCTGCTTAAATATAGCCCAGCTCTCACAAGTACCCTTGCCTTCAAGCAACCTAGCCCATGTGATACTCCCAAGCAGGTCCCGGAAGAGGTCAAAGTTGGTTCTTCGAAAGTCCAGGGTAGCAATCCTGCTTTTAGCCTTACTTCCTCTGCCTAGTTCCATCTGGAACTCTACCATCTCATGGTCGCTGCATCCCAAGCTGCCCCCAACCTTCACATCCCTAACAAGGCCATCCCTGTTGGTAAGAACAAGGTCCAGGAGCACCCCCCACCTCGTTGGCTCCTCCACCACCTGCGTCAGAAAATTGTATTTAACGCATTGTAGGAACTGTTTGGACTGCGCATGCCTGGCCAAGTTGCTTACCCAGCAGATGTCTGGGTAATTGAAGTCGCCCATGAGGACCAGCGCTCGTGATCGTGAGGCTACTAGAAGCTGCTTGTAGAAGGCCTCATCTACCTCCTCCTCCTGATCTGGTGACCTATAGTAGACCCCCACCACCATGTCTCCCATACTATCCCACCCCTTAATTCTCACCCACAAGCTCTCCACTTGTCCTTCACCCTCCCCCAGGTGGAGCTGGGTACACTCTAATTGCTCCCTCACATAAAGGGCAACCCCACCCCCTCGTTTTCCCAGCCTGTCTTTCCTAAAGAGGACATAGCCCTCCATGACAGCATTCCATTCATGCGAGCTGTCCCACCATGTCTCAGTGATCGCAACGAGATCGTGGCCCCGTGACCGAACATAGATCTCTAGCTCATCCTGTTTATTTTCCATGCTCCGCGTATTGGTGTACAGGCACTTTAGGGAAGCAGCAGGTGCAGTTACCCCTGGGGAGATGCAAGAAGATACTGCAGTTACCCCGGGGGAGATGCAAGAAGAAGATACCAGACTGGGCATCGGGAATGCTACCTTCTCTGAGGAGCTCTCAGACAATCCTATGGGAGAGCTCAGAGGTTTTTCCCTGTCTTCAACAGTGACAGTAGTGACGACTTCCCCCAGCCCTTCTCTGTCACTTTTAGCTCCCCTCCCTTCCCCCATCAAACCTAGTTTAAAGCCCTGGTAATCAGCCCAGAGAGCTTGCTCCCCAACACAGTTGTGCCCCACTTGCTCAGTTGGTGTCTGTCTGCAGCCCACATACCCAGCCTCTCAAAGGATGGCCCAAGATCAAAATACCCAAATCCCTGATCCAGACACCACTCCCTCAGCCAGTCATTTACCTGTCCTGTTCTACTCCTTCTATCTGCATCCCAGTCACCCAGCGGGAGGACAGAGGAGAACACTACCTGCACCCCCGATCCCTTCAACAACCTCCCCAGGATGCAAAGTCCTTTTTAATATTCCTTATTTTTCTAATAGCAGCTTCCCGGGATCCAACCTGAATGACTACAAGAGGATAGTAGTCCTCCGGTTTAATGAGCTGTGGCAGAGCCTTCCTAACGTCTCTGACACGTGCCCCAGGAAGACAGCACACCTCTCTGGCTAGGTTATCTGGGCGGCAGATGGGAGCCTCAGTGCCCCTCAGCAAGGAGTCCCTGATCACCAGGACTCTCCGCTCTTTTTTTGTGGCACAGGTTACAATGCGGTGCTCTGTCTGGCCCTGATCCTTATGTTTTGTATTTTCCCCAGTCTTGACTCTCTTCTCGGGGTTGCTTCCAAGGTTTGGACTACTGTCCAGACCCTCAGCCTCTTCCGCAACCTCCCTGAGAGCCTCAAATCTATTTCCCAGGAACGCTGTGGGGGTAAGTGGCGCCGTGGGTGTCGGGGGCAGACGTCTCTTTCTGTTCCGAGCTGAGACAAGGGTCCATCCCCTTTTCTCTTGCAGAGAGTCTAGCCCTCTGTTCTGCATGTGTTCAATGGGGGCAGCCTATACCCCTTGTCGGGACATAGGAGAGGGCTGCCGAGCAACAACAGGGGCAGGGTGACACCTCCTATCTGTCACCCTCAGAGACTCCCTCAGGCTGCCGATTTCTCGCTGCAGCCCAACCACTTGCTTGAGGAGATCCTGAAGCAGGGCACACCTGCACCCGTGACAGCGCTCTCCTCCCTCATGGTCCAGGTGGGCCTCCAGATTCCAGAACTCCCCGCAGTCACCTGTCACCTGGACTGCCACTTCCCCTCTCAGGGGGTCCACCTGGGTGCCCATGTGAGAATCAAATGGTGATAACTGCTAAAACCAGTATTTTTTTTTTCCTTTTGTATCAGTTTCCTACTCTTCAACACTGACCTCCTCTGAGATTTTTGTATGAGTCCTTAAGAAAGACATTGCAAGGACCAATTTCCAGTGAAAAAAAGAAAAACATTTAAGATTAAACATCTACTCTTTCCTTCAGACACATCCCTCTATACTTCTTAATACAGGATTTTCAGAACTGGTAAGTACCAATCAAATCAGGGTCAGACATTGCTCATTGCTACAACAAACTAACTCACTTTTGTACAGTGATAGTTTTTTAAATCATGTTTCAGTTTCATTCTCCTCTGTCTTTCTTATTTGTCTCTTAGTTTAATTTATATTAGCTTCTTCAGTTTCCTTTACTCCAAAGGACTAAGCACTGGGAAATGCTGGATGGAGTGCAGACCTGAGGATGCACCTCATTTTGTGCATGTATTTGTTCTTATGACATTAGTTCCATGATCCAGAAATGCTTTGGCATAACTAATTTCTTGAAAAAGCAAGGCATGAGTTTTCCACTCTCCTGTGATATCAGCAACATCATTTTCTAATAAATGAAAATATCTTAAAACAAATATTCTAGGGGGAAACTGAGGAGATGTTTTTCTTTGCTGTAGACTCTTGATTTGGTTCCATATTTATTGTCTTTTCATACCCCTTGCCTTACACAAATGGCTCCTTGTAGAGCTTCACTTGACATCTTAGAAACTCAGGAACTACTTTGCCCACTTCTGTGGAATGAGGCTTACACATGAGCCATGTTATTTAAAACATGTTCTTATTATATTGCTTTGGATGTTCAAATATTTCATGAGCACAAGAAGTGCTTTATAAAATTATCTTCTGTTAGAAGTATTAACATAAACTAGACAAGCATGATGGCTCAGTGCATAATGCTGATAGGAAATTTACTCTGTTTCAAAAGTCCTTTAATTCTTATCAAGGTGTCAGCTATGACCATTCAAAAATAAGAGAACAGGAACTGAGCTGATTATGAATAAAAATATTTTCCTCATAGGTCCTTTGAATTTTGTCTTAGTGGTTCCATAAATGTATAGATATGTACATTTATGTATATATATATATATATTTGTAGAAATTTTATCACAGAATCACAGAATTTTCTAGGTTGGAAGAGACCTCAAGATCATCAAGTCCAACCTCTGACCTAACACTAACAGTCCCCACTAAACCATATCCCTAAGCTCTACATCTAAACGTCTTTTAAAGACCTCCAGGGATGGTGACTCCACCACTTCCCTGGGCAGCCCGTTCCAGTGTCTAACAACCCTTTCGGTAAAGAAGTTCTTCCTAACATCCAACCTAAAACTCCCCTGGTGCAACTTAAGCCCATTCCCCCTCGTCCTGTCACCAGGCATGTGGGAGAACAGACACACCCCCACCTCGCTACAGCCTGCCTTCAGGTACCTGTAGAGAGCGATAAGGTCACCCCTGAGCCTCCTTTTCTCCAGGCTGAACAAGCCCAGCTCCCTCAGCCGCTCCTCGTAAGACTTGTTCTCCAGGCCCCTCACCAGCTTCGTAGCCCTTCTCTGGACTCGCTCGAGCACCTCCATGTCCTTCTTGTAGTGAGGGGCCCAAAACTGAACACAGTACTCGAGGTGCGGCCTCACCAGAGCCGAGTACAGGGGGACGATCACCTCCCTAGCCCTGCTGGCCACACTGTTTCTTATAAAGCCAGGATGCTGTTGGCCTTCTTGGCCACCTGAGCACACTGCTGGCTCATATTCAGCCGACTATCAACCATCACTCCCAGGTCCTTCTCTGCCTGGCAGCTCTCCAACCACTCATCTCCCAGCCTGTAGCTCTGCTTGGGGTTATTGCGCCCCAGGTGCAGGACCCGGCACTTGGCCTTGTTGAACTTCATGCAGTTGACCTTGGCCCATCGGTGCAGCCTCTCCAGATCCTCCTGCAGAGCCTTCCTACCCTCGAGCAGATCGACACTCGCACCTAACTTGGTGTCATCTGCAAACTTACTGAGGGTGCACTCAATGCCCTCATCCAGATCATCAATGAAGATATTGAAGAGGACCGGCCCCAGCACCGAGCCCTGGGGAACTCCACTAGTGACCGGCCTCCAACTGGATTTGACTCCATTTACCACGACTCTTTGGGCCCAGCTATCCAGCCAGTTTCTAACCCAACGAAGCGTGCGCCAGTCCAAGCCAAGAGCAGCCAGTTTCTTGATGAGAATGCTGTGGGAAACGGTGTCAAAAGCCTTGCTGAAGTCAAGGTAGACCACATCCACAGCCGTTCCCTCATCCACCCAGCACGTCACTTTGTCATAGAAGGAGATCAGGTTCGTCAAGCAGGACCTGCCCTTCATAAACCCATGCTGACTGGGCCTGATCGCCTGCTTGCCCTGCAAGTGCTGCGTGATGACTCTCGAGATAATCTGCTCCATGAGCTTCCCTGGCACTGAGGTCAAACTGACAGGCCTGTAGTTTCCCGGGTCAGTCCTCTGGCCCTTCTTGTAGATGGGCGTCACATTTGCTAGCCACCAGTCAAGTGGGACCTCCCCCGATAGCCAGGACTGTTGATAAATGATGGTAAGCGGCTTGGCCAGCACCTCTGCCAGTTCTCTCAGTACCCTCGGGTGGATCCCATCCGGCCCCATCGACTTGTGCACATCCAAGTGCCGTACCAGGTCACCAACCATTTCTTCATGGATAGTGAGGGCCACATCTCTCTCCCCATCCCCTTCCACCAGTTCAGGGTACTGGGTATCCAGAGAACAATCGGTATTGCCGTTAAAGACTGAGGCGAAGAACGCATTAAGCACCTCCACCTTTTCCTCATCTCTTGTAACTAAGTTTCCCCCCGCACCCAGTAAAGGATGGAGATTCTCCTTAGTCCTCCTTTTCGTGTTGATGTATTTATAAAAGCGTTTTTTGTTATCTTTAACGGCAGTAGCCAGATTGAGCTCCAGATGAGCTTTGGCTTTTCTAATTTTGTCCCTGCACAGCCTCGCGATATCCTTATAGTCCTCCCTAGTGGCCTGCCCACTTTTCCAAAGATTATAAACCCTCTTTTTTCTTCTAAGATCAAGCCACAATTCTCTGTTCAGCCAGGCTGGTCTTCTTCCCCGCCAGCTCGTCTTTGGGCACGTGGGGACAGACCGTTCCTGCGCCATTAAGATTTCCCTCTTGAAGAACGCCCAGCCTTCCTGGACTCCTCTGCCCTTCAGAACCGCCTCCCAAGGGACTCTACCAACCAGTGTCCTCAGCAGCACAAAGTCAGCCCTCCGAAAGTCCAATACAGTGGTTTTACTGGTCCCCTTCCTGGCCTTGCCAAGAATAGAGAACTCCACCATTTCATGGTCACTCTGCCCAAGACAGCTCCCGACAATCACATCCTCCACCAGTCCTTCTCTGTTTGTGAAGAGGAGGTCTAGCGGGGCGCCACCCCTGGTAGGCTCACTAACCAGCTGTGTCAGGAAGCTATCTTCCACCCTCTCCAGAAACCTCCTAGACTGCTTCCTCTGGGCTGTGTTGTGCTTCCAGGATATGTCAGGGAAGTTGAAGTCCCCCACGAGAACCAGCGCTGACGATTTTGCAACTTCTGCCAGCTGCCTGTAGAACTCCTCATCCGTCTCCTCGTCCTGGTTCGGCGGTCTGTAATAGACCCCGACCAGGACGCTAGCCTTGTTGGCCCTGCCGATCCTAACCCAAAGGGACTCGACTTTGTCATGCCCAGCCTCGAGTTCTACAACATCGAAACACTCTCTAATATAGAGAGCCACTCCACCACCCCTTCTGTGCTGCCTGTCCCTTCTGAAGAGTTTATAGCCAGTCATTGCAGCACTCCAGTCAGGCAATAAGAACATATTAAACTGTAGATGACAGGTTAAATTTTGACTTGGGAGAAGGTGTTACAGATTTAAAGCCATGAGTGAGAACCTAAAATTGCTGGATTTTCTTTTAAATTTTACTCAAGAATACTTTTTTGTGATCTAGGCCAAGACAAAGATACGTGCTTACAGCCATAGTTGATTACATAAAAGAGTATAACCTGTATTATGACTATGGCACCAATGATACAGATCCTACCTAAGCTTTTACAAATCAGTAGGAAAAATGAGTTTGTGATACACTAATAGATGAACAGGCAACTTCTAAATCAGTGCCTTCTGCCACTGAGAGGACTTTACTTACAGAGGTCAAATGTTCATGTGGAATTGTCAATCTGTGTGTAACAAACATCTGATGAGATGGAAAGAAGCAAGCAATAGTTGCTTATGAAAGGGGGAGTTTTCTGAGTATTAACAGACTTCATCTGGAGTGCAGCTCCATCCAATTTGACAGGTATGTCTAGGTAGACTTACTTGCTTTTATACTAGACGTCTTGTATTTTAAATTTGGACATTGATATCAGCACCACGGTGGTTTGCACAAGAATCTAAGGAATGATGGGATGATAGCTGAAAATGTGAGAAAGCCCACATTTACAATCAAATCTGCATTGTCTCCCAGAAAGCTTGTGCAAAGGTACACCTATAAGATTATTTACTCTTCAGTGCTTGCCACTATGATATATATATGTATATATATATATGTACATAAAAATAAATGAAGTCAATACTGTATATGAACTCCAAAACTTCTGACAGGTATAGACAAAATGAGATAAAGTCAAAATTTAATGTCATTGGATCTGATGACCACTTCAGCTTTGTTGTGGAAACTCCAGGGTCCTGGATTCTGGCCAAAAAAATAGGGAAGGAACAAAAACACCCTTCAGTGGCATTATCCCTTGTCTTTCTCCTCACTGGGTGTTCTGAGAGTGACGCAGGCCTGAAAGGACAGTCATTTTCTGTGGCTTCATTTTTTTGGAAAGTCATACTGTTTTCTCTGCAAAGTGACCCAAATCAAGTCAGTGAGCAAATTTCACACTATACTAAGAAGCTATATAATATAATCATTAATTATATAATAAACATTCTATAAATAACTCTTTTAATGGATTATGCCTGTGGGGAAGATGTTGCAGAAGTCACACATGTAGCCATGGAGCTCTTGCATGTGTCCCCTTCTCTGAAGACTTCCTTCATATCCTTGCATCAGAAAACTCTGCTAACTTCACAGAAGTTGGTCTTGAGGTTTATGATCTTCATTCACAGCACAGAAAGTCTCCCTGGGGAACAGGTAGAGATATCAAGCAGAAAAATTGCTCACATTCTCAAACACTAAGACTGAAACTTTGATCAGCTTTTTAAAAGCTTTCAGAAGCATTTTTTCCTTGTTATCACCTCAGTTTTATGAACTACATGGTTGTATTTCAGAAAAATGTTTGAGTACATGAAGAATCTGTTGCTGTTATTTAAAACATAAGTGATTGTTTTATGTGACTATCCTTATTTGCAAAACTGCATTGGTTAGGTATTCCTGGCAAATAAGGTACAAGAGAGAGTGAACCAAATTCCAAACTAATTTCTTCAGTTGGTGTCACACATTCTTGCCCATGCTTGATCTATGTTCCCCCATGGTGGAAGGAAATAGTGTGTTTAGTATAAGTGCTGGTGTTACTCATTTTGATTCACCTCACAGTGCAGGAAGTCTTCTCTGGGAAGAGGTAGATATTTCAAATTACGATGAGATCTCACATATTTTCAACCACAATCTGATCATCTGGAGGTGAGAACTGCCAGTATCTCACTGAGAAAGAACATCTTTCAGATTATCTCATAAGTGATTTCATGAAGGGAGAGGGGAGAGTTGAGCTGATAAGAGTCTTACAGCTTTTGCAAAACTTTATCTGAAATGCCCTGCCATCAGTCTGTCTAGAAACAATTTCTGAAGAATCAGTAAAACTGAACCTCTCTTTAGGCTCTACTATAACCAAGTGTCTCAAAAAGAAAACGTTTTCAAATGCCAAGAAAATAGGGAACAGTGAATGATATGAGACATGGTAGTTTAAGAGATTAAACTTCTCAAAGTCTAAAAGTTTTGAGAACTAGATGAAAGATAAAGAAATTCTACTTCTTTACAAGAGAGGAGTGAAAGCTGGTTTGAAATTAGAGATCCTATTCCAAGCTATGTTTTATTTAATCCAACTGAAATTCAAGCCTCAAACTGTTTCAGTTATAATTAGGACAATTTTATGGAGAAGTAATTCATGGTCATCAGGGTTTTTTCTCTAGACTCCACCCATCTCTAGACCCATCCACTCATTCACTCACAATTTTCCTGTTAGTCCTCCATATAGAGAGGTTATTGACATATAGAACATACAAGGAAGTACATTTTATCAGATATGGCCATAAGAAGGACTGCCATAGCAGAGGACTGCTTCTGTGCATCAACTCATGACAGCTAAACAATAAGGAAAAAAACACTGTGTTTTTACATTCAGGAATTATTCCTTGTAAGAAAAATCCTCATATTGATGAAGTAGACAAAACCTTCACCCAAAAAGAAAAAACAAAAAAAAAAAAAAAAAAAAAAAAAGCAAAACAAAAAAAAAAAAAAAAAAAC
>NC_048894.1:148911333-148968466 GCF_011077185.1 Oxyura jamaicensis
AAAAAAAAAAAAAAAAACCCTATATACTGAATCAGGAACAGCTTGCAAAAAGGAAATGCTAGCTTAGCAAATAAATTGCAGGCCTGAAGCTTAGTGGAACAGGACTTTCCAATGGTGAAACATCTGCTGACTTTCATAATCAGCACAGAGTGTGGTAGCTAAGGAAGTCAGAATACTGAGATATGTGAGCTTGTCACTAAATGCACGCACTACTATAAATACGCTCTAATGTTAGCAAGCTTATCCTCATTCATTTGTCTCACCTACAGACCAAGATAACAGAATCATAGAATGGCTTGAGTTAGAAGGGACCTTAAAGGTAATCCACTTCCACTCCTCCTGCCATGGACAGGGATGCCACCCACTAGTTCGGGTTGGCCAAGGCCCCATCCAGCCTGGCCTTGAACACTTCCAGGGATGTGGCATACACAACTTCTCTGGGCAGCCTGTGCCAGTGCCTCACCACCCTCTGAGTGAAGAATTTCTTCCTAACCACTAATCTTTATCTTCCCTCATTTTGTTTAAAACCATTCCGTCTTGTTCTATCATTTGTTGCCCAAGCAAAAAAATTGTTCTCTATCTTTTATATAAGCCCCCTTTAAGTACTGAAATGCTGCAATGAGGTCCCCACAGAGTCTTCTCTTCTGTAGGCTGAACAGCCCCTCTCTCAGCCTGTCTCCATAGGAGAGGTGCTCCATTCCTCTGATCATCTTCATGGCCCTCCTCTGGACCAGTTCTAAAAGCCCCATGTCCTTCTTGTGTCTGGGGGACCCAGACCTGGACACAGTACTCCAAATGGTGCCTCACAAGGGCAGAGCAGAGGGGGACCACCTCCCTCAACCATCTAGAGTCTCTTCTTTTGATGCAGCTCAGGATGTAGTTGGCCTTCTGGGCTGCAAACACACAATGCTGGCTCATGTCAAGCTTTTCATCCACTAGAACTCCTAAGTCCTTCTCCACTGGGCTGCCCTCAATGAGTTCTTCTCCCAGTCTGTACTCATGTCTGGGATTACCCCAACTCAGGTGCAGCACCTTACAATTGGACTTCTTGAACCTTATTAGGTTCATGTAGGTCCACTTCTCGAGTTTGTCCAGGTCCCTTTGGATGGTATCCCTTCCTTCTGTTGCATCAATTGCACCACTCAGCTTAGTGCCATCTGCAAACTTGCTGAGGGTGCACTCGATCCCACTGCCTATGTCTTTGATAAAGATATTAAAACAGTACCAAAACCACTTTATTTATTTCTCAAAAGTTGAAAGTTCTAATGGGGTAAAAAAAAAAATCTTAAAGGATCAGTACAGCTTCTCATATTGTTTCTTGTTTATTCATTTACTTTTATGATCTTTCAATGAGGACAGTAATATGGAAAAGATAGCAGAAAGCCCTCTAAGCTCTTTAGCATGTGATCTTTTTAAGAGACATAATCCTGAGTGCTTTACATCCCTGTAGTGAGTAAAGAACTTCTGGAGTGTGAAATTTTAGAAATACAACTGGGAGATCTCCAGATTTAACCTGCTCACATAGCCCAGTTTCTGCTAGATCTCCATTTTAAATGCCTGATCTCACCTCCTTTCTTTTCCTCAGAGGATTTCTGTTACTCTCCAGAGGATGCAACTTGATGGCATTTTCCCCCACTCTGTAAGCACTGAAGAGGAAAGTATTTTTATTGCCTTAGGAATTCCTCTGTCTTCTTTCAGTAATGGGGGCAGAATTTTTGTGCAGCATTCAAAATAACCTCTATCATAGAATCACAACATGGTCTGGATTGGAAGGGACCCTTAAGGATCATCTGCATCCAAACCTTTTTACCTATCTCCCATTATACCAGATATGAGACATTAATAGGAAAAGACAACATCTTTGTGTTGGACAGGGTTGGATGACTAATGCTGTGATCTGCACCATAAAACCAGAAGACGTAGTCCATCCACTAAGATGCACTAAGACCCTTGACTAAGGTCAGATGCTGTTTTCTTCAGGACTCACACGTGGCCATTTCTGGGAATACTGAAGAAAGCTTTTCTGTGAATTCACACAGGTAATGAAGTATCTGTCCCTAGTTCATTTTAAAATCCTCTTCCCAGGTAACAGAGTACTGTTCAGTAATTTTGATTTTCTTGATGTTCTTTGAAACAGTGTCTCTGATCTCAAAGGATCTCAAAGTGCTCTGCAGTCATGGACAGATAAGTCTATTTGTCTTTGAAGAACTACAGTGATGCAGCCAGCAGACTAAAAGCCAATGAATAAAGCCTTATTCTTTCATCCTCCAGCTGCTATGAAATTTTTCTTACTTTGATAAGTGATCATAGATTTGTCTGACCAGGTCCATGGAGATACAATCTGAAATTACATCAAAGTGCATTGACAATTAAAGGACATTGATCTCAGTCAGGTGCTGTTTCTTTAATTGAATACTTCTGCTTCATTTTTAATGGATACATTTTGTATATTTAATATTCCAAAGTCCTGGGTCTATATTTACCTTCAAGTGTCCCTTTAAGCTAAAATAAAACAAAAATTACAGAGGTGTTTACATGGAAAAAATATATCTGTGGTTGAGTTTTGGTTCTATTTTTGTTTTGAGGAAATTAGGAAACAAATTAACATTTTTTAATGTGAATCAAGACTTTTCTTTCTCCTTTATATTTTTAGTTTGTTTAATCAAATATTTTTAATTGATTTTTTATTTTTTGTTTTTTAATGGTCCAAGTATTGAAAAAGTTTTGAAAAGTAGAAAATATGAAAAAATAATGCTTAGTTGAAACAAAATGTAGCAAACAAACAAAAAGAAATAAAAGAAAAACGGAACATAAATATTTTTTTTCCAGCTAGCTAAAATTAACATGTTTTTTGGCAGAGTTTTTGGCTACTGCAGTACCAGCACTTTGAATTTTCATTTCTTCTTTAAAATTCTTGCTACATTTTTCTATTGTGAGGGATCCAATGCACATCTGTAGCTTGTGGCTCCAACACAACTTACATTTTTACTGTTCATGATCAGTGCCTTTTACAAGTAACATCTACTGAGTCATTACCGTAGGCCTGTTTTAGAAAATGTATTATTTTACATTTCTCACAGAAACAAAACAGGCCAAAATACATAACTGCAAATTGTTATGGCCAGAATTTGGTCATCATTAGAATGAATCATTTCCTCTTCAGTTTTTCTTATTCATCTCCCGTTCCGACAGTCTGAGACCTTGTACCTGGTCTGCAATATGAACCTCGGTCTTTCTGATTCATTCCAAAATTGGTATTTCACAGTCATCTGCAGGCAATTTCCAGAGCCAAGCCTCTTTCACACATGTTCACACTCCCTTATTCATTTCACACATCCTCTGAGCCACAACTTCAGTTTATCAGGCTTAATGCTTTTGACCTCACTTTCATTATCTTGAAAGCTGAAGACCTCACCCACATCTCAGGCTCAGTCTTCTTTTGCTTTCTTCATTGTACATTCATAATAACTTGCCTCAGACTCTTCTCAATGTTGGCTGAATAAAACAGTAATACCACAGTGATGTAAAAGTGCAGCCAATCATAACGGTCTATTACTTGATAATGAGCTACATGGGCATTTTGCAGTAGTTCAGACTGATATAAAAATTTCTAGAAAGAACCATATCTTATACGGTAAGAGAATTATGGGAGATAACTGTATTTCATCTCAGTGGCCAGCACTGTTGTCCTCAGAGTAAACATTTTACTTTTCCTTGCTTCCAGTCCACAACCAAAATAGAAGAGCCTTGTTTAAAATTAACTAAAGAGGCTCTTTCATCTTAAGAACATTTAGATTTGGTATTTCAAGTAAATGCTTTAAAAAGAGTCATTTTGTTTTACAGCAGCATTCTCTTGGAATTTCTGGGCTGTATGCCCTTGGCCAGATCCACATGAGGCCTTCATAAGTGGGAAATGATCTTTATCTCCATTTATCTCTTTTTTCCCCCCTCTAATTTTAAAACACATTGGCTAGAGAATTTCATTTTAGACTGTGTGACATATCTTCTTGAGGTTTTTTGTGTCTATTAATAGGTAGGACTTGAACATGTGCTCCAACATCATGCCTTGTTGTGGGGAAAAAACTGATGGATATAAAGTAGAAAAATGAAAACTTTAACATCAGTTCATTTCAGGTTTGAATGTGTACTTTTCAAAACCTCTTTCCAAATGACAACAAGTTCTGTTTCCTTAGAAAACCACAGTGTTTCTTGCCATGAAGAATTCAGAAAGACAGTCTCTGTAAATGCAACTATACATTCTTTTTAAAATTCATTTGCTTGAAAAAGGAAAAACTGCAAGGCTTATTTAAAATACTTGATAGCCTGATTCTTGTACCAATAAAGGAAATAGTGAGCACTGTCTTGAACCCCGTGGAAGAAGGATCAGGTTCCTAGATAGCTGCACAAATATTTATCAGGCTAGGAGGAGCCTGGTAACACCCTCCAAAATAAAGGTTGTAATATAGCCTTCATTTATAACTTCCTGTTCTCACATGTTAATAACTTCCTCATGCATTAGTCTTTCTGGCAATTCTCCATGTTTGGTTTCTGCCTGAAGGTGATGTGTGTATTTGGACCAAATTCATACCACACTTTTGACTAGGCAAGAAGCCAAAACGGCAGAGATTTGTGGCTTGGTCTAGAGGTAAATGTCCTTGAGGACTAGCACCTTCTCCTGTATGAAGAAAAAATTAGAATTGCCAAAGTTGTGAAATGATTTCAACATCACCTTTGAGCCAGAGCTGAACCTTTTTGGAACTGATTTAATGATGTCACATCACAATATTATTGTTTTTTATGTCTGAAGAAAACAGTCCATTTAGAGTCTAGTTAAGTCTTCTTAGGGGTCAAGAAGTGAAAGGAGAATACATTCTTTTATGTGCATATAGGAAGGAGAGAGGAAGAAGGTACAAATGGCTTCTAGAAAAGTTTCTCTCCTTTACTTACATGAAATAGTATACTTTTCTTTTTGTCTTTGGGGGAGTTAGCCATAGGGACTCTTTCTTCAAGTACTGAACAGTGTTTAAAATAATACAGACCAACCAACTAAAATCTATTGAGCACTTTGTGTCCAGTTCTGAAAGGTTCTGAAATTCTTTAGCAGAAATAAATTAAGACAAAGGTTCTTGTTTCTCCTTTGTTCCTTACAGATTCTAATGTGAAAGCTGTGAGTACACAGCTTTAAGGGGTATGCAGAATATATTATTTCCCCTATCATTATTTCTTTTTTTCCCACAGCAGGAGTCCTGACTTCAAAAAATTCCTGTCTCTATTTTTTTTTTTTTTTTGACACTTCAGAAGTAAACTACAACATCTCTGTGTATGATAACAATTCTAAACTGGAATGCATGGTATTTCCTTGCTCCCACCATACAGGAATCAGAACAGGATATTGAATCAAACATTCTGAATCTGCAAAGCAGATTCCTTTTTCCTTATTCACATGGTCTGAGCTCTCCTATACTTGTAGTATCCTGAATGCAGCTAGACACTAAGAGACTGTGGCAAGAAAACACAAAAAAAAAGACTGTTTTTGTGTGTGTGTGTTTGTTTGTTTGTTTGTTTGTTTGTTTGTTTTGTTTGTTTGTTTGTTTTGTTTTTGGTTTGGTTTAGTTTGATTTCTAAGTCTGTTGGTTGATCCTTTCCAGTTTTTAACCCTGTAAATAAAGGTGACAAATGGCACAAATAGAACAGTCTTATTCAGGAAAAGTCATGTTTGCAGTTTGTAGCTATGGCAGATAATTCTGGATAACAGGAGGGCCTTATGCTTAGCAGGGGGTGCACAGGTGTGTCTGCACTGTACATAAGGACAGGTATAAGCTCTTTCCAAAATGGCAGGATATAAATCAGTCCTAATCCAAATGTTATGTGACCCTGCTATCTGAATGTTATGTCAGAGTAAATACACCCTGCTGTTCAGCATAGCTTATTAACTTAGAATCATTAGTTTGACAACACAGGTATGCAACTTATGGTTGCTTCAGAGTGTAGGCAGATATCAGCTTGTAGCATATCCCACTAGCATACCCTGAATGTACCCAGTAAGATATTTACTGAGTTTATTTTCTTATTTCAGCACCAGAGAGGATTTCAACTGATAACTGAAGAATTCCAGTATGAGATTTTATCTAGAGGTGGTTGGGTGTTTGATAGAGGGTCTGACATCGTTTTTAAACCAGCCTCTCTTCCAGGTAAGCTACAGCTGGATCTGCAGCATAAAGCATTTGACTTGAGACAACCACCTAAGTAGTATATTTCAGTTTCTCTTGACTTTAGATGACAAGATGGGACTTGGAGTGCAACAAGCTGTCCGAATATCTCCTTTGATGGCTGCCTAAGAAGGACCCTTTGCTGCATGGGATGGGTGATTTAGCAGATGGATGACCCTTGTCCTCGGTGTTTTATTTGGCTCAGTCTTCACAAACAAGGTTTCCCAGGCCTCTGCTTAGAGAGAAACTTCAAGGAAAAAATAAATACCAACAAGTGGAGGAGAGAAGATCAAGGATTACTTCTGAGAACTTGACCAGTACCAGCTCATGTGTTCAAACAGGTTGTATCCATGGTGCTAAAAGAAATGTCCAATGTTTTTGCAAAACCTTTCCTTACCATCTTTGAAAGGTCATGGAGCTCAGAGAGAACCCTTATGACTGGAGAAAGGATAACATTGCATCCATTGCAAAATGAGGCAAAAGGTCAGCCTGGGGAATGACAGGACAGTCAGCCTCTCTTTAGACGCTGGAAAGATAATGGAACAAGTCCTTTTGAAACATGTTTCTGGCCACATGAAGGAGGTGACTGTGAACAGTCAAGATGGATTTTCCAAGGATAACTGACCAACTTGATTGCCTTCCATGATAACATGACTGGGTTTGCAGATAATGGGAGAGGAGCAGGTGAATGTCATTTACCTCCTAGCAAGAGTATAGACAGTCTGTCCCAAAATTATTCTCTCCAGTTAGGATGTAACAGTCCACACCAGTAGACATGATCAGGCTCCAAGGGTAGTTTCTCATGGCTCCTGACCTATACATCAAGCACAAATACATGGATTTATAACATTACACATAAAAGAGAGCAAAATCACAGAATCACAGAAATATAGAATTGTAGGGGTTGGAAGGGACCTTGAAAGACCATTGGGTCCAACCCCATGCCAAAGCAGGTTCCTTAGAGCAGGCTGCCCAGGTGGGCATCCAGACGGGCCTTGAATATCTCCAGAGAAGGAGACTCCACAACCTCTCTAGGCAGCCTGTTCCAGTGCTCCGTCACTCTCACCGTGAAGTTCTTTCGCATGTCGGTGTGGAACTTCCTGTGCTCCATTTTGCAGCCATTACCCCTTGTCATGTCCCCACAAATGACTGAAAAAAGGGTTGGCCAAATCCCTCTGTCTCCCACACTTCAGGTATTTATAAACCTGAATGATTTTTATGATGAGATCCCCTTTCAGTCTCCTCTTCTCCAGGCTGAACAGACCCAGGTCTCTCAGCCTTTCTTCATAGGGAAGATGCTCTAGGTCCTGTATCATCTTTGTGGCCCACCGCTGGACTCTCCAGGAGATCCCTGTCTTTTTTGTACTTTTTTTTAGAATGTTCTTCTAAATGTTTGCTTGCACTGTTCTTGGTAGGACAGGGTCCAGTTCTCATATGGAGCCTGAAAGAATTTCTCTGAAATAATTTTATACAGTTGATTTCTTGAATCATGCAACTACAAAGTCATTATTATACAGCTAATTGAGAGGTCACCTGTGGGGCAAGATTGGCCACCGTGGGAAAGGTTAAGGACTGCTATCTCTTACTTCTCCCTGAAATTTAGTTTTCTTTAATGAATTTTGGAATATGTCTGTAGGGTTTAAGAATTCTGACCTGTATTAGATGAATAAAACTTTGTAATAGTCCAGTTGTTTGATTCATCTCTGTAATACACACTACAAGCTTTCCTGAACTAATTATTCTCTGGGTTATAACATCTGTTTCTGTAACACTACATGTGATTCTCAAACTCAATTCCTACTGTACCTAAGGTCTCTAAGCTTGCCTTCACTACATGTGGTTTATTGTTGAGGACACACATCCACACAGTTGAAAATTAGCTTGAACTTTAGGTGAATCATATACTTGAAAGTGCATTCTCTCTTCTGAGGATATAGGAAGCAAAATAATGAGATAAGATTAAATTTATCCAATGTAGATATCCATATTTGATTAAATTATTAGCTCTTGTCAAATTAAGGCACTTTGGAAGGGGCAGAGAAACATATGGCTCATATCAATAAAAACAGTGCAATCTTGCAGAAGAAAAAAAAAGTCTAAACTTATTTTACGATATACCTGTTCAAAGAACTCTTTACTACATTGAGCTTTCTTTTTTATTATTATTTTTTTTAATTTCAGTCTTATTATTTAGCCATCAAATTGTGTTAAATCTTTTTGTGCTGGACAAAAGAGGCAATTACTGAAGCTTCATTCCCAAATAGGTACTAAAAGACTGTAATCAAGTCATCGCTCAATATTTTTTTCAAGTAAACAAAATAAATTCAGTTCCTGAATATTTCTGTAAAGTTGTTTTTTATTATCATTATTTATTTATTTATTTATTTTAATCCTTTAATCACTTCAGTGGCACTTCTCTGAATCCTGTCAAATTTAACAACCTGGAGCCAGAATGTTATATATGTTATATATGATCTTTTTAATTTCTTTTTTTTTTTTTTTTTTTTTTTTTTCATCACAAAACCCACTGACATCCACCTCTTGGATCTGTTCCCACCAAATGCTGATATCAATCTGTGTGTTTGTAGTGTGCTCTTCTTATGCCTGGGTGGAAGAGTGTTAATATGAGCTCAGTGTTTGGCTGGCTGCCTGGGCTGACATGAACCTTCCCCTGCAATCACCACTTGCAGTGTCAGGGCTTGAGGCAGCTGTAGTCTGAATGAAGGAGGATGAAGAGGATGCAACTGCAACTGTGTCTGTCACACCAGCTAGAGATAAAATATTGTTTCTGTCTCACTCATAAAATGAAGAAGAAGGGTAATGGAGTTCTCTGCAGTCCATCTCCTATACAGACAAACCTGAACAACATACTGCTGCATTAATAGTATAAAGATTCTTAATCTATGTCAGTTATGGTCAGAACACATTATTAGCTAATCCAGGCTATCTTTCCAGTCACAGGCTGTTACTTTTCATCTGTTTATTCTCATAATTATCCCAACAATTCAAAGTGGCAAAATACATCTAGAAAAGCGCTCCAGCCTGGATCTTACTGCTACTTAAATTAGGAGCCCAGTCCCTGTAGGTTTCATTTGTAGTCAGTGGAAAAGTCTGAACTTTCTCTAATGTATGACCCTCCAAAGGGAAGAAGTGAATCACCCTCAGGAGAGACTTAGCATGATAGGCTCCAAATTTGGCCATCTCAGATAAATGCTTACAATAAAGCAAAGTCAGTCTGGACTTTCATCCTGATCTGGAGATACAAGGAGTTTTTTCCTTTGGATCCTTACCCAATGGTTATTCATCCTGACATTTTGTTTTCTTTCTAAAGTATCTCATATTTGGTTTTCTGCCTTGACCTCCTGTTGCATATTTCTTTAGTAGATCAGAGAATCTTTTATAACTAGCATTTTATTCCTGAAATAAGCAGATTCACTACAGGATGGAGAAGACTAAATTTAAGGAGGCTGCAGCTTTCTCTTATTAAATGCTAGTCTGCCAAGTGCAATCTTGTGTACAGGTGACTAGGAACTCTACAACCTCTGCCATTTACTATCTTGACCATTTACTATCTTGAAAGCATCAGGTACTATGTAACTGTACTAGTGCCATCTACTAATAACTTCTGAGTGTTACTTGGGAAATGGGAGAGAATATATCCTGTGACCAGAAACTGACGAAAACAAGAGTATGTGGTCACTACTGCCCATTGTGGTGCTTAGGGACATGTGAACTTAGTAGTGAACTTAGTAGTGTTAGGTTGATGGTTGGACTTGATGAGCTTAATGGTCTTTTCAACCTAAATGATTCTATGATTCTACCCCTTCTGCAGCTGAGAAGTCTTTACTTTCATGCTACTTGCCTAAGTGCTCAAACCAACATACTGCTCTTGGCCTCCCTTTTCTTTCCCTCACTTTGTATCACATTGCCCCAAGCTGAAAAATTTGTTTCCCAAATTTTGGGAAGGTCTGATAAGTTCCTAATGTTTTTACTGTTGCTAAGAAATAAGACCAACCTAAAGGTAACTTTCAGTTCATAGCAGAGTCAGGCACAGCCAAGGTGAATAAGGATGTCTCTTGAGATTAGACCCAACCACCAATTTAAATCAACTCTGTGGAGTTTCCCCAGGGGCTCACAGGAAATGGGATGTAACAAAGAGTCAAATCATTGCTTCTTACTTTCCACATTATTTCTTAAGCTTTTGGTCCATCCTACCTCAACTCCAGAGACAAGTAGCATGTCTCTGGAGTTGTAACTATAATTAACAAAAATGTTCTTAATTCTCAAGTTGCGTCCTATAATGACTGAAATGTCTGATGTTCTATTTTCAAGTCCCCACAACCACTGAAAACCAAGAGCAGTGTCTCACAAACTCTGGTCTCCAGTAGCGCAGGCAAGTATGCACTAGGGACATCTGAGAAGCCATTTCATGCATTTTCCTAATGACCTGCTGCCTGAGTGCACAGTCATTAACATGACTCTGTCACTCACCAGCTGCTACTTTGAGCAGACCCTGAATGAAAGGGTCAGCTGCACATGATCAAGTCAGCTGAGTCAGTGATCCTTAATCTACCCTTCTATTGAAATGTAACTCTGATGCACATCCTCTGATCAGAAAACCCACCCAGAACAGGTGCTGGGTGGCTCAGCCAGATAAACTCCTCTTGGAATGAGCACAGAGATGTTCCTGTGAATCCAGATACTTGGAACACTTCAGAATAAATAGAAGTTTTTGTGAGACTGAAGGTGTGCATGTATGTGCAACGTATGCCAGTAATCCATAGAATAGAAACAATCCAAAGGAATATGTTAAAATAACTTTTCAAAAGACAACCAGGGTAACTTCGTTCTGGTCCATACTCCAACAGCCAGTTTTGGCAATTCATCCTTAACAATACACAATAACTAAAAGATGAAGATTGCAGTGGAGGAAAAGAGTATACTACTAGTGCCCTAGTGCCCTCAACAGTAGGCAGTGTTTTTACTCTAATGTCTACCTCAAGCCCTCAAGAGTCTGCATAATGTACACCTCTGTAATACAGAAAATGATTTTCTTCTGAGTGAAGTATGTATTAAATGATATCCATAGCTATGTTTTCCCAGGATGGTATCCTTGTCTCTAAACTAGAGAGACATGGATCTGATGGATAGACCACTCAGTGGGTAAGGAATGGCTTGGATGTTCACACTCAAAGAGCTGTGGTCAACTGTTCAATGTTCAAGTGGAGATCAGTAATGAGTGGTGTTCCTTAGGGGTTGCTATTGGGACCACTGGAAGTAGGCATTTAAAGGTACACTTTTAAGCTGTAGTTCCAAAATGGTAACACACTCTCACTGTAAATGGGCTTCAGAGTTATTTCTGGGACATATCCATGTAGTGGTGAATGATCTGATTGGAAGGGAATTATAGTTGGAGGAATCTATTGATAAGCAGAGAACTTGTGGATTAATTATGTACCAGCTACCAAGAGAGAGATAAATTCAGAAGACAAGTGATATTTGTTCAAGCTGGTTAACTCTGAAATTGTTCTAGTGCTTATTCAACTGATAGCACATATTACACAGCCAGGGGAAAACAAAACAAAACAAAACTAACTAACAAACAAAAAAAAAAAAGGAAAAAAAAAAAAAAAGGCTCTTTAATAATTCAGTAATCTTGGTTTCTACAGTCAGAAAACACTAATCTGTATGTCTGACTATATTCTGTCAGCTAAGATCTCTGATAAATCCAACAGATGGGTTTGCCATTCCTTCATCTTCATAAACAATAAACCATAAGGAAGATTTTTATTTATTTTTAATTTTTCAGGCTTCCCACCATAGATATGTACATAATCTCCAGGCCCCTACAGGGATGGGTTTTATCCAACAAATCATCTTAGGACAAATGCAATATTTAAACATCATTAAGTGTATGGATTCTGAGATGAGCCTTTTGACAGAAATGCTTAGACTAGGGATGCAAAGTCTAGCCTTTGGCTGGCTTGTGCTTTGCTATACAAACACAGAGCTGTATCTCCCCACATATTCTGCAATATTGTCATCTTCCCACCCAAGTTTTCACCTTCCACTCTTTTACCTGTTACTTCTTTTGGCAACTAGAAATCATGCATATCTGATTTAAGGTAACCTCCTGTTGTATTTTTAAATGGAGGAAGAATGAGCCTCCTTCACCATCACTGTCTGTCAGTATGTTTCCACAGATGTGAAACATTTCAGGGTATTTTTTCTGAACCTATGAGGAAGACAGAGAGATTCCGTGGTGGCTCTAAGCCATTGTTGTCCCAGGACCATCTGGAGGCAGTTACAAACTTGCTGGCCTTTCTACAAACAGTCCAATCAAGCATCAGTATAGTATAGTACTAAAATAGGCCCATTGCTTCCCTATCCTGCCCCCTTACTGAGATTTTCAAAGATGTCCTACTTAAGGCAGTCTCATATTTATTTTCTGTAGGATATACACTGAAACTATCTTTCCTCTAGCAGGTAAAGACATTGGGAATTGCTTTATACCACTTTCACATAGCATAAATAAGATGGAACATGTTGGACTAAGAAGAGTCCTTATCCTTTGTCTTTTGCCCTTCACCAGTCAACACTGGACTTTCTGATTTCTCAGTATGGTATAGCTCACCAGAAATATGCATCCAGGCTGACTGCCAGTTGAAATAAAGGTTTAAAAATGCAGTGGGTACAAAATTTAATTTGACATAGTATCTAGAGATGAGTCAGTTTTATGCATGGTAATGTGGGAAGTAAGTAAGAACACTGGTTTCTCAGAAGAAAGAAGATGAAGAGGGGAGCAAAAGAACATTTTGAAAAGGTGGCACAAGTCAGAAAAAGAAAGGCATGGAAAAAATGGTGTGAGAAATAGAATAGAGCTGAAAGGGAATAAAGGAATGTAAGAAAGAAAGTGAGAGTCAGGTGGGGGGACAAGTGAAAGATTTAGGGTAAGTTAAGCACACTGACTCTGGCCCAATTACTTTGCCATCAATAGCTTTGGGAAGGCACAAACAGGGCTTCCAGGTCTAGTGAATTTGCCTTTCTTTCTTCCCTCTGTATTCCCCTCTGCATTCCCCAAAATCTATTAATGTGTACAATTTGCAACTGTGATGCATTGTATACGGTAGGAAGTGTTTGCAAGATTAGGCCTTTTAATAGTAATGCCTTCAGAGCACAGATTAGTTTCTCAGCTGGTATAAACTGAGAGAACTTCATTGAATCCCTATGGTCTTTGGTCTAGAATTAAGTACCAAGCACATTAGTGACTGAATAATGACAGAAGAATCTCCTTTTTAACTTCTGGAGGCCCTACCTAGGTCCTTGAACACAACCTTTTTGTCTCTTTAGAAATTTAAACCCTGTTTGTTCCATTCTTATATCCACTGGAATTTGCAACATATCTACTTTGTAGTTTGGACAAAGCTTGAAGATTTCACCCAAACCAGTGTGAATCAAACCACACAGGAATATTTGTAAAGAACATCTTGGACCCTTTGAAAACATATTCAATTCTCAGAAGCGCTAATGCATTCCACATTTGGTCATTAAACACTAATTGGTAACATGCTGTGGATGTGTTCACTCTCTGACCAGTCAGTATTTCCTAGGTCACAGCATTGCAAGACCTCAGTGCCCTCACGTGACCTGCCCTTTTGAACTTTTAATCCTTCAACTCGTCAGAGAGCATTAGTAGCTCAAGCCATTTTGGAAACCACAGGCATATTTTTCCCCATCTCTTTCAAAGTTTGCTTGGTTTGCCCTCTGTCTTTCACTCCCACTCCCCTCTGCTCTGATGAAGCCAGGATGTCTTTTGGGGGACTAATTGAAGACTTCAAAGTGCATAGTAGTTTATTATGAAACTATTGTCCTTGGTAAATGTCACGGACTTATGTTTTATTATATTTATAACATTTTTTCCATTAGTCTGCCATTTCCCTGAGAAATTATGACCTTGTCTCTATCAGTTTAACCAAGCTGATTTTATATATAGCAAATGTGTGCGTGTGCAAAAAAAAGAAAGGACAAAGGGAAGCCACCAAATAGCTTCCTATTAAAACAGTGCTAATAGTGGCCCCTCCTAGAGTCTGGTAAGCAGTTTAATGGCTGTGATAAGGGAAGAAATGAGGAAACAAATTATGCCAAAACTGAAGTCTCAAGTGGTGTCTCTGACTCCAGTGGACACAGGGCAATAGATCGTGGTTGCTGTCAGGTATCTTATTTAAAATAAATTTAATTTGATGCTTCTTTTCAATAACATGTTTAGGATTTTCCCTCCACCATTGTGTTCCCTCCCCCTCATTCTCTTTGAATTTCTCAGCCTTAACTTTGGACAAATTTAAGCCACTTTGCTTAGCTATATAAATCCCTCATGGACTAAGCATCAATATAGAATACTTATAAACTATATCTCAGCCTTCACATCAGCTCAGAGGGTGAGGATGGGTCACAGAATGCTTTAAAAACAGTAGTCCCTAAAACATTTTTAAGGAGTCCACCAGAAATAGTTTTAAAATGAAATGCAGAAATACATCTGAAAATACATCTGCAGAAAAGCAGAAATACATCTGAAATACCAAAGTATGCAACAAATTTGGAGAATGTGGGGGATTGTGGAATGGACAGTGGCTGGTACTTCCTTGCAGCAGGGACCCAGAGCCTTTTTCTCTACAGGTAAATGAACTAGTGCCAGGAAATGTTCTCAGGCACAGGAACGTGACTGTCTACACATTGACATAGTTAGACCAGTACTGGGCACATTTAATTTACTGGCACGGATTTAGCCAGAATACTTGAGCTCTGTACGTATGATCTTAACAAGCAGGCTGATTTCTTATTTAGGAAAAGAACATGCTTAACAGTCTTCAGTCTTTCTTTCCTGCTAAAATGGGTGAGATCAAATTTATTAAAGCCTCTCTTTGAGAAGTAAAATGGTATACAAATAAAAACTTGGTTTTGTTTTTTGTTTGTTAGTTGTTAGTTGTTGTTTTTCATTTTTTCCAAGGAAAAAATGAAAAAGTTTAAAAACTTTAAAAAGTTTAAAACTTTTAAAAAGTTTTGTGTTGAGGATATGGAACTTTTTCAGAAGATTACATCTTTATAATTAATTTCACATTAGAAAGGAGAAAAAGTGACAATTTTGAAATAATATATACATATATATATATAACAATCTGACCAGGGGTATTTATGAACTGAGATCAATGAAACTGATCTTTGTGATTTTATTTTTAAATACTGCGTGAGCACCCATGTATACTGTATGTATTTGCTGGCTTTTCCTCCTGATCAGGAAGGGCAGCGTCTATCCTCTCCTCCAAGGATTTCTCCTCTTGCCTTTGCCTCTCCCACATGTCACTGGCAGTATGTTAAGCCATTAGAGTCATGTTCTTGGCAACATCCCCACTGTTCAAAGCTTCATTTCCAATTCCCACGTAAGGGCTGACAGAGTTTGGTGACCTTTTGCATCAACACTTGTTTACTAAAATTAGATTTTATTTTCCTGGCATACAACCAGACAGATTATACTCCTTAACCTGTCATCCATGCAGGGCAGACAGCCCCATAAATTGATGATGCAGGGAAAGAAACTTCATGAAAACTAAAAAGACCTCAAGGGAAAAAAAAAAATAAATATATATATATATATATTCTAGCAGTTTATATGCATCTATCTACAATGCGTATACACATGCACATATGATATTAAGTGATGGTGTCAGCCACAAAAAGTTGGTAGGTTAGATGCGGGTCAAATAATCATCTAGCTATTTAGATGTGTATTGGAAGTTCATATGAATTTAGCATTCATGTAAGTCACTAGTAAAACTCACATAAAATTGAACATTCCATGGCTACTGCAAATCTTTAAGCTGACTGGAGACAAAGTTCCGAGTATCCAAATTTCCTTAGAAAGACCATGACTTCTTGTAGAAAGAGAAAAAAAAATAAAATAAAATGAGGATTAGGAAAAGAAAGGAAAACTTTCGGTATGATATTCTGAGGAATGAGACTGCTCCAAAGGGAAAAGTTGCTTAATATTCCCCTGTTAATGAGCCCAGAGTAATGACCTGAAAAGGGTGCATTCTTCTTAAACTGAGAATTATATTACGCCTGGATTTATCTTATGGTAAGAATTATGTTCCCATGATGCTTACCAGTGTATTAGAACATGGGAGGCAATCATTCTTCTGCAAACCTCACAGTCTGGCTCATTCTGAGATCCAAGAAGCTGATATACAGCTAACAGAATGCAATCAAAAATTGCCAGGAAGTTTTGGTAATTTGGGACTAGCTATATGCAGTGACATGTTTTCCTTTACCTATGAAACATTTAGTTAAGGGAACCTAGGTACCTAATCTGTTTTGAATCAAGATGTCATTCAGCTTCCTTTGGAGCTCATGGTCTATGTAAACTAGTGGGTCTCTAAGATCTCTCTTTTCTCAGTGCTCACATCTGACATTAAACTTGATGCTGTGCATTGCTGCCCTTGAAGAGGGATTTGTTTGTCAATGCTTCAGCATCTCTACTGCTACCATCTCTGGAAAAGCCAGTCACTGCTGTATTGGCTTCTGCACATCACTATTCCTTTAGGTCACCAATTCTGAGAGTTAACTGAAAGTGTGTGTTAACTATATCCCTCCTTGCTGGACTACATAGAGAACACTTCCATGAAATGATATTTAATGCCACCTTGGATATCTGAAAGGAAACAACTAGGCTATGTTTTAGCTGGCTATAAACCAGCAGAAATTATGGGATAGTAATATTATCACTCTTACTTTGACAGTATAGGTCATGCATGCACCTGAGAGACAGTGTTAGGAACTACGTGCAGAGGGGACGTGGGGACCATGTCCTCCCAGCAGGGCAGTGTGTCTGATTCAGCCATGACGTACAAGAAGCACAGTTCCACTGTCTTCTCCAACACATGATACATCAGAGCAGAATGTTACCTGTGTTACTGCTTCACTTGGCCGAACGGCCCACATACTTTCCTATGTGATGGTGGAGAAAGCAGAGTGTAGACCTTCAAAGTCTGAAGCTTCTATTCTTTTCATGTGGTTATACTCGCAATTGTGACACTGTAAGTGACGCAAAGGGAGAGGAAAAGGCTGCTTTTTTAGCAAGATGCAAACACAAAGATATTATCCACCCACTGATTTTAATCTTGCTTCACAAATAGTCATGAATAACTAGATCCAAGACACTGATGTCATCCCTCCTTCTCTACCTCTGCTATCAAGTTTCTTAGCCCTTCTCAGCAATGGACTGGGAACATCACTGCTCTTATTCAGCTGGGAAAAGGAACATTTTATGTTCCTTAAACTGCATTTTCTGCAGAATATTCACAGTCCCTGGAAACACCGTTATGGAGCTTTGCAATCCAGCTGGCAGTTTACACCACTTTAAAAGGTAGAAGTGAAAATTGGAAACCCTAACTAGGGAAGAATACTGATCTTCTTCTGCCAAACTGAAAGGAAAAATAATGTCAGCAGTAGACTGGCTTGACATTCTTACACTGGAAAAAAAAAATGCTGAAACAGGTTTAAAATGAAGACTTTTTTTTTTTTTTGAAAAAAAAAAAAATCCCCTTAAATTGTATTTCTGTTGGAAATGCTGTGCTTCCCAAATTATAAATAATAAAGCCACTGACACAAAAATATTTCAGTCAGAAAAAAGACTGAAACATTTCTTTTGGATTGGTTGGCTGGCTGATGCTTTTCATGTTTCATCACCTCCTTGTTCTTTTATATGTGCTCCTCAGGCATATTATGTGTCCCATGATGGACCTTCTTGCATACTGAGTCACAAACACTGTCTCCCTTGCATCCTTTCCACTCCTAACCAAGAAGAGTATGGTTCATTGGAGGAAAGGCCATCAGCCAAAATGGTTAACTTATAAAGGGAAAGAATCCAGCTACCACAAGAAACAATAGCTTTCTCAGTCAGAATATATCAGTTCTTACTTCTTTGCTAAAAATGTGAGTCCAACAAGTCCAAGTGCAAGGTGCTGTACCTGGGCCAGGGCAACAAGTACTGACTAGGAAAATAAATCATGGAGAGTAGCCCTGTGGAGAAAGACGTGGGAGTTATGGTAAATGAAAAGCTTGACATGAACCAACAGTACATGCTTGCAGCCCAGAAGGCCAACTGCATCTTGGGCTGCATCAGAAGAGACTCTAGAAGGTTGAGGGCTCTGCTCTGCTCTGCTCTTGTGAGGCCCCATTTGGAGTACTGTGTCCAAGTCTGGGGGACCGAGCACAGGAAGAACGTGGATCTGTTAGAACGCGTCCAGAGGAGGAACATGAAGATGATCAGAGGGCTGGAGCACCTTTCCTATATGGAGGAAGACTGAGAGAGGTGGGGCTGTTCAGCCTACAGAAGTCTCTGGGGGTACCTCATTGCAGCTTTTCAGTACTTAGAGGGGACTTATGAAAACCAATGGAGAGCAACTTTTGATCAATCAGATCATGACAGGACAAAGGGAGAATGGTTTTAAACTAAAGAGGGAAGAATTAAATTAGATGTTAGGAAGAAATTTTTAATTCAGAGGATGGTGAGGTACTGGTTGCCCAGAGAAATTGTGGATGACCCATCCCTGGAGGTGCTGAAGACCAGGTTGGACCAAGCCCTGAGCAACCTGACCTCGTGGATAGCATCTCTGCCCACGGCATGGGATTTGGAACTAGGTGATTTTTTAGGTCCCTTCCAACCCAACCTGTTCTATGATTCTATGAAAATCAACTGGATCTTCTCCAATGGATTCAGTAGGCTTTTGGCAGCATCCTATATAAAACAGGTCTTTGTAATAAAAAGAAGTCATGAGCAAAATTTTCTTCTTCTCATTCTACCAAATCAGAAATTCCTACAGTCTGTTGAGTATTCTCCTTTTCCTACATCAAAATGTAAATGTAAGCAACTCATAACTTGCTGTCTCTACTGGTACATGTTCCTTTTCCTCAACTGTTCTGGAGTTCTACTTTGACAGCTCCTGCCCATGTCATAGACTACTGTCAGTCCTAACACTAGGGTGGTCTTTTGCATAGAAATATGTAGATAAATATGCACTGATCTCGGATTAACGTTCAGAAAAGGAAATACTCATTTGCTATGCTTCACCTTTTTTGAAAACAAGTCATGAATGTTGATTACCTTATAATAGCATTCTTCATACAGATTTCTCCATGCTTTCCATTTAAACATGATGCTTCAAGTTAACAATGTGCTTTTAAAAAATCTATATGTCGCATATAAAATTATTGCTTTTAATTGTGGCATTATTCTCACTTTTTTCTGCTCACCTATGAAGGACACATCATAGGCAAGCATTGACTGCATAAGTTGCCTATAATGGATCTAAATTTGAAGGAACATGGGAACTGTGACTGGTCTAGAACCCACAATGAGTAGTAACCATTTTGTCATCTGCCTCTAGAAAGCCTTGGCACTGCCTGGTCTATGCAGTCTTGCAGTAACAAAACAGAATTACAGTAAAGGCCAAATTTCCCGAACTGAATTTACTTAATCTGTGTGAACCTGTAAGGTGAAGAAGAAAGAGGCCACTTAGGTTGTTATTCAGTTTAGTCATTGGCTGAGAAGGAAAGAAATCCTCGGAAATGTAACCAGAAGAATGGTAATTCTTAGTGCTTGAGGTGTTTTGCAAGCATTTCGTTTATTTATTTTTCATCTTTTGGTTGCCTATACCAACCATGAATATGGTTTACATTCACTTCTTCAGATAGGATGGTTACTAGATAGCAACCTGCAAGACCTGAGTTCAAGGGTGGCTTCACCACAGGTTTCCTGTGAAATTTTGCACAAGATGGTTATGCCCAGCATTTTGCGATATTTTATTTTCTGTTTCCCACTGAAATAAGAAACCCTGAACACTGAAAACCTTTGCCTTGGTTTTCCTGCTTAGAAGACGGGTGTATTTTTTCCTCATTTCTTAGGAAAAAGAAAAAAAAAAAAAAAAAAAAAAAAAAAAAAAAAAAGATATTCTAAAGATCAGCTGTTTAAACTGACAAAAAAAAAAATATCCATTATTACATGACTTGCTATCTGTTCAAGTACTGCCCATTTTCACTACATGTGCCCAGGATGACCCGACCTACTATCTCCTACTTTCACTGCTTTCACTGTGGAGGAGTACTTCAGTGTCCAGTGAAGGCAGGTGAATAATGGTTTTCACAGAGTGGAGGAACTCTTTCTATAGAGAAAAGAAGGAAATGTGTGTGTTACCTGAGGAAACTGAGATAGTGAAAACTTACAGGGTTAAGTCACAGTGCCTTGAAGATATTTCCCACTGAACTTAGATGCATTTTGAGTACAAAATTATCTTGTAATCTTCTGAAGGCCTCAGAATTATATTATTTTTCTTTTTTTTCTCTAAATCTCTGCATATGCAACATAAAAAAAATATATCTATTTTGTTTGTTTTACAATGTCCTTTTTAAAGGACAATATTTGAATCTTGCAGTGACTTTTATTGCTTTCAAAAGTAACATTTAACTAAAATTTTCAGTGATAGATGTTTGAGTAGAAAAAATATTTTCAAGAAAAAAAATATGTTTGGGGATTAAAAAAAAAAAAAAAAGTCAAAATATATACTTGCACAATTTTTTTAAATTTATTTGATTTGTTTGTTTGTTTTCCACTAGTCTTCAATTTTATTCATAAAACGTAAGCCCATATGGTATTGTGTACACATACAAATAAGCATATCAGCAGACTGAGCTTTGGTATATTCATTTTTCTTACTATGACATTTCAACAGATGACCTGTGTAGTAGACAGCACTGAGGAAGACATGATCTCCTTCCCAAACAGATTGTTGTCTTAAAACACAAAACATAACAACACTGGAGATATGTAAAAAGGGTCACAAATCAAGATCAAAGTAAAGTCTGCATGGAGAACCCATCCTAGGTATCATATGAGAACTGTAATCATAAAGCTTTCTTCAGGCTGAAAGCAGCTCTGTTTCCTTAGAACAGGTAAATGAGGCTGCGAACGAAGATCTGTCTGTGGCCTTTTATGTAATACTGAGCAAAAGAATAATTTCCCAGGTTCTGTTTTCCCCTACTGCAGGTGAAAAATGATGCATTTTCTTCCTCTTGATGAAGCATTTTGAGATGGATATACAGCCTCTTATTGTCAGGGAAAATAGATGAGCATCCCTGACAGTGCTCTTATCTGTGATTGTCAGTGGATAAAAGTGTCCCTCCTAGGCAAAAGATCTGGATGAGAATTGTGCTTCCCCCTATATTTTCTCTGTGTGTAGTAGAATTTGAGCTAAGCATGAGGAGCTACAGTGATTACAAAACACTTTCCTTGAATACGTCTTTTGATCTCTGGCCTCCAAATTATATCAACCTCTTCCCTTCCGAGAAGTTGCTCATTTCTTAGAAACAACTACCATTCGGTGAGCTGCTTGTGAACTTTTGCTTTAATGGAAGAACTAGAAATGCTCTAGTTTAATGTCAGAAGTTTTCTGGGTTTTGTTTTACGTGTAGGAGATCAGTATTGGTGAATTTTATTTTCTTCACTCTGCCCCATTTTTGTCTAGTCAGCATGAGGAACAGATGTGGGCTTTCATCCAACAGCGTGTAACATGATAAATATGCAGTCTGAGTTTTAATGTCTGGCGTTGTGTCCTCTGGAAATAGTTTTGAGCACTGACAACTATACTTGGCATTTGGTGGAATCAGCTGGGCTATCTAGGGATCACAAGGTCTGAATAGAAGAACTGCAAGACGAAGAAAGTTTTTTTTTTAAAAAAAAAATAAAAAATATCTGAAATCCTTTGTCAGGAATCCTTCTGTCTAATTCTTACAGCTATTAGACAAAAACTGGGAATGAGAAGGAGAGCTTGCAGATTAAGTACTCTTAACCAGTTTCCTTGGATGCAGGATATTTCTGGGTGCCAAATGCAAATTTATATCTTGGAGACTTGCAGAATGAGAGAGAAAGAAAGAGAGAGAGAGAATGCTTTTATTTCAACTGCATTTGCAAAAAGTCATACATTTGGCATTCAGACCACTCGGAAATGAGCTTGACAGATGCTGGCTGTGATAATGGTGCTGAACTAGGGGAAGTGAACTGGCAATACACCTAAGAGATGAATCATACTGCATCGTAAACTCATTTTTAATACAGAGAAACTGTGTATCTCAAGCTTTTACGTATCACTCCAAACTCTCGTGTGGAATGTTTGGACTAACTTCCTCCACCCACAAGTAGCTGACTGTGACTTGACTGACATAACATAGGATGTAGCACCTGGCAATGCTATTATTTGTTGGGTGCATTTTATGTTTATCTGGAAAAAAATGCAAATGACTCACTATTTCTACTTTTCCTTTAAGAAATTATACATAATAAAAGTTCTCAGGAGGGAACTCTTATAGTATCCTTATCCTGTGTTGACATCCAGACTCCCGTGTGCTTTATATGTAATTTCAGTGACTAGTAACTTAGGAAATTTGGCATTTTCATCTCTAATTCATTGCTTCCTAAACCACATTAATTTATACTTTAGCATATGTACAGAAGTAACCCAGGTACCTAACTGCTACTTAAGCACCGTTGAAATCCAAATAGGAAGTGGCATACCACCAAGGCATTTGACTGACCATGGTGTAGTTGGCTTAAACCCATCTTTGTCTTAGCAACATCCTGCTGGGTACATGCAGCACCAGAACTTCAGCCATCTGGAGAAACATACAGCTAAAACTGGAGGCTTCCTACGAGTTTAGACTCATCATATAAGCAGCACTTTTCAGGCTCTTAATTTCAGACCTATGCTTATTTAAATTCCATTGATGTCCAACCCAGATCTTGCATGCAGATCTTCCTTTTAGTTTGCATCCTTAGACGTATTGATATGCATTCTTTAATATATATGATTTTTTAAAGTGATGTAAATGCCAGCTATCTTTGACAGAAAAAAGTTAGTGTGGTTTCCAAAGATGTTAGTCATCAAATATGAAAGCTCATCACTGTTGAAAGTCAAGACTTGTTTAGTAACATCATGATCTGGGGGCTGGGGCAAGATTTTCAGAAGTTCAAGATGCTTCACTGTTGAGAGAATAACTGCTGATGAATCACTGTAGGTTTGCTTTCTTTTCCACTAGAAACTTATTTTCATACTCTGCTTATCTGCTAGTGATCAACATTAGAGGATAGGAAGGAACAGGAATGATAGGAAGATTGCTTGCCTGACTCAGTCTGTCCATCTATTCATTCCCATTCTTAGCACTATATAGTAGTGCTGACTCATGAATATGCAATTAATTATAACATTTGCAGAAGATATGAAGATTTAATTATTCTAAAAGAAAGAAAAAAAAGAAAAAAGAAAAAAAAAAGAGGAAGATGAAGTCATTAATTATTTTAAGATGGAAACATCTGAAAAAAAGCATAAGTATTGAGAACTTATCCATAAGAAACATGCTTAGGACTTGAAGAACTAGATTAAAACATACTATTAATGTAGACTGAATTTATTTTCCAGATGTTACATGAGCTCTGAGCCCAGAGAATGTTGTCTCAGCTGGAGTACTATGGAATTTTACCTACTGAAACAATGTAAGGTGATGAGTATTGTGACTGCACATTTAAAAAGAAAAAACAAACAACAAACAAAAATTAGTTACCTGGGTTATGTACTTTTAATCCAGGAAAAGAAAGCTAGTTTAATTAACACTAGAAGATTAATATTTTATGTAAGACTAAATGATTGATGTATGCTTGTGATTTTAAAAAACACAGATGTTAGAATGGTATAGGAATCACATCAAATTTTCACTCCATAATTTATATTTTCTTTAAAGATTTAAAGGCTATTATATTTATATACCTTTATATGCCTATTGCATATTTATGTATCTTTATATACTATAAATACATGTCTATGCAAGTGAAAAGAATTGTTTCTTAAATTTAAAAACAAAATCTTTGTGTGTTTTCAGGAACATAAAATATTTAAGCTTATTACAAGTACATAACAAGAACATTGTCCTTCCCCCAAATCATTTTACTTACTTATTACTGAATTAAAGTTCCTGATAGCTGGATAATCTTGATCTTACCAAGTTAAGATCAAAATTCACTGGACATGATATATCAAAATATTTTTTCTCAATATGCTCAGAGAAAATGTGCTTTTGATAAATGCCCTGACAACTGTGCTACCTAATGCATTATTGAATGTCATTACATTTTCGGGTCAAAATTCTGCTCTGTGGGGACACAACTGATCCCTTTCATTACACTCGTCTTGTTTCCTTTGAGTGTTACCCCATGTTACCGCTTGGACATGCTGAAGAAGTGCTGGGGATGTAAATAATCATGAACATGTCCCTTTCTCACAATCAATAGGTTTCACCTCTGTATTACATATTTTTGTAGATGCTAAATAAACATCATAACTGCCTCTGTGAGCTGTCATTATAATGTCTGTTTTGTAGACCAGATGAGAGAAAACTGAAATGAACTGGTCTTGCATATGATCAGCTGGAAGAGCGAGGAACACTTCCTTGCAACAAAAGCTCCTATATGTTTCTTAAAGTAACTACAAGAGCATGAAATAAAGAAAATATAAAATATGAGTATAATTTATAAATATAATATTTTTAAAAATATAATATTTATAATTTTATAAATAAAATAAATTTCAGTGTATTTTATCTGCTTTGGTAAACAGTCCTCTAGCTTACCTATCCAGGTATTTTGATAGAAAGTTATTGTCTTGACTTATGGTTGATTGAATTTCTGTTACCTTAAACTACTGATATAATTCTCATTATTAATATCTAAACTTTTTAGCAGGTTAACATTATTCAGCTGAGTTTCATTGCTGCTGATACTGAATTAGAACAGCCATCACTTAATGACTGTTTGCCTTAAGTCAAATGCTCTTTCAGCAATAGATAAAGACAGAATTTTTATTTATTTATTTATTTATTTATTTATTTATTTATACTCTGACTCATATATATCTGTGCAAAATGTATATGAACTACTGCAAAATGTTATGTTTGTACTAAATGAAATGGAATAAGAATCTGGACCTGGTTATCCTTGTAAAACCCTCTTTTTCTTGAGAAATACAGTTTTCAGCAATCTTGTAAACAGAGAAGGCAAATCACATGGTTTGCATTATAAAGTAGGAGTACCAGCTTCATTTTTTACAATGAAGTACTCACTTAATATTTTATGTGGTTAACTTAATGTGATGGAGAAATAAGAATAAAATCTTTAAACTTTTGTGCTTATGATTACACTAAGTTGAGAATGATCAGCTAGAGCTTTAGGTATTCCAGTTATGCTTCAAATCTCCCATGGAAGATGATGGGGAAAAAAATGAGCTGACTACAGTCATCAAGACTTTTAAAAAAATCTTGAGGACAAAGGAAGAATGGTCTTGTGGTTAAGACATTTGATTTATGTCTTGTCTCAATTTCTTCCTTGGTTTGAATGATCTTACAGTTTAGTTGAATTTAATCTCTCTGTGACTCAGTTTCCCATTAGTAAAATGGGCAGTGATTAAAATCCTTCCTCTACCACTCTCAATATAAGTTATATATATATATTTTTTTTTCTGAGCAGGACCTAATTCAGAATGTATGTGCATAAAGGAAGGACCTAATTCATAATGTGTGTGCATACTTACTGCATTTTTGAAAATTGGTAATATTTCTGTAGAAGCATAGAGAGTGCTCAAAACAGGTGTGTCTCTCTCTAATCAAACTCTTTTACTTGGAGATGACAGGGTAAATTAACAAAAAATGCAGTTGCCAAAATCCCAAACTGCAGTACTAATACTCTCCAGGGGCTGCTTGAAGAGGTACCTAAAGCCTGCAAGTAGGTGAGTTATTAGCAGTCTGGTGAGGAAAAAGGAAATATAATCTAATAAGAGATGGAAATAAGCCTATGGTATTTAACCTCCACTCTAATAAAGCTAAGTCTATAAAGCATCAGGCCATGCTTAATGTTTTACTCTGGCAGAGGTCTGCAGCTCCTCCTTGAGTATGTTGTGTTTTGAATATGTTGTACAGACATACTTGTTATACAGATTCTGCTGTAAAATCTCAGCACCAAAGACAGACATTGCAGTATCTAATTATATTGCAATATGATTTGACACAACTTTCATATGAAATGGGATTATTATTTTTTTTCAGTGACATCAAACTGGTCAAGACCTGAAAGCTGCTAATGACTTTGTTGCTTGAAAAATAATGAAACCAAAGCAGGTCATCATCCAGACTACTGGTTCATGCTGAAGATGACTAAAATATAAAATAAAATCTAAAATTCTGTAGCTAATATGCTTGCATTATTAATAAAATATTGTTTGTTATAGTGGGATATCATCCTATTCATTGCAAAATTCTCATCCCTGAAGAATGTCTAAAATCACCTCTGGAAAAGGATTAAGAAGACTTTCCTTCTAGCAGAAGGAAGCTAATGAGACTAAGTATGTGTGAGAGGGAATAATAATAATAATTCTAACCTGTTGTGCAGGTGCATTTAGAGGGATGGATTTTTAATGTTCTGGTTGAGATAATTAGGATGGAGATATGCACATGGTTTAGATGTACATTGGTCAACCCCCTTTTCTCCTGCAGAATGTCTGTGAAGTTCTCACTTTTCCTTTATTAATCTTCGCTGACATTTGTAGGACAAAGTTCTAATGGCAAGTAAGTTCTTACCTTCCGAGAGATGTAGAAATTATTTTGTCTTTAAAGATATCTAATTTCTATAATACTGGTGAAGATTTTTTTACACCATATGGTAGCTGTCCTGTTATGTCATCGTGATTAATGACTGGATCAGTCAGATACTTCAATGACATAATAATTGACCTGGATTTCCTGTAATGGCAACATTTATGCACTTGTACTAGGACCCTGCGATTAACTGAGCTCCAGTCTTGGCTCTCCCTTGGTCTGAGTTTAAGTACAGTAAAATGAATGGAATGTTGACTACCAAATTTGTGAGGTTGTGGGTCAGGCACTCTGCGAATTTTGCAGTTACCTTAGACTATGGAGATATGTTTCTCCGTCTATAAAACTGACATTATAGTTAGCTGTTCACAGCTTGCTCTATGATTCTATTGTTCTTGCCTGATCATTTTGGCCAAAATTACACTCTTGGACATACGCTCTATTTGGGATATGGCTTTGCATTTATCAAACTTCTGAGGCTCTTTGAACCCAAGACCTTCAAATGACTCACTATTTTGGTCTCTCTTTCTCTGTTTCTAATAATAACACTGTATTATCAATCAATCATTTCATTATATTTCAAAACGTCTTTTCCACTGCTGGTTACTGGACAGTTCAGTCAGCAAGTGTGAGGAAAAAGACCCTGTTGCTACTGGTATTGGGTTTTACCAAAAATGTTATAACATCACTTTTGTTTAGCTTTCATTCTTTTTTTTTTTTTTAAAAAAAAAAAAAATGCTCCCAGGATTATGAAAAGAGTGTTTAGAGGCTGACATGTTTGGATTCTCAGCCTAATATTTTCTGATTTTCTTGAATGAATCACACCTCTGACTGATTATGAACCTTGCAACGTATGATTGTCTAGTTACTTCACACTGGTGAGAGGAGTTCACCCAAAGTTCTCCTACACAATTAATATTCCGATTTCAAGGGCTCCCTGGAGGTGAGAAAAAATGCATTTCTAAAGGTATTTTTATTTAGGTTAGATTATCCAGAGTACAGACATGAATATTTCACACTGTATAAACTGACCCTCACAGATATTTGCATTCTTCATTTTTCACTCACTGTCTCCATGATCAAACTGAAGGTGAGGTGAACACAGAAGTTTCAAATAACTTATAGAATTGAAGAAGGTCATTCACAAAGATTGTGTTCCAATGATGATGCATTGGATGGTGCCTGGAGAACAAGTACCACCAGATCAGGTGATGGAAGAAAGTGGAGATAAGCACAGGCCATTGGCTGGCCTCATTTCAATCCTCGCTGCTTGTGCAAAGCCACTGATCTCTACTTGCTCACTGCAGTGTTATTGTACATCATTTGAAGCAGCAATTGATGGCTACTCTTATGGGTAGGAGAGTGTATAAAGCAGATCATAGGTATGATTTTGTAATGACAGTTCTGATGGTGTTTTTGTAACAAGGAAAATTGTAACATCCTATGAAAGTTTTCTATTTTTTTTGTATTGTTTCTGAACTTTTTATGTGACTATTCAAAGATAGTCTCAGATGAATTTTCTTTATTAGACTAATCTAGATTTTTGTTTTGTTAGTGAACTGGTTTCACAGACTTTGCAGAGGATAGGCATTCCTTCCTATTTCTAATTCATCCCATGTAGATACTGAATGATGAAGGCAGTATTAATTTAATGCTTGGACATTGGAACCTGAAATAACAAGTCAAAAGAGAGAGAGAAGAGACTGTCAAACCACAAAATTAAAACCTTTGGCTATGATTTAACTTACTACTTATTTTTCTCATTTTGATGTCATCAATACTTTAGTTCTACCCTAGATGTGATGTGTTATGCCAGTCATGATTTGAGGCATTTTGTTCTTTAATGTGATATGTGGAGTATTTCTTGTTAGTTTGCATTATAACCCATGCTCTTTTTTTTGTTCTTATTCAGATGTGTGCTATTAATTGTCTTTATGTGAGCTATAAACATTTCTCAGATATGCAGCTGTAGTTCCTATTTAACTCACACAAAAATCAGATCCAAGTAAATAGAACATATAAATTTCTGGGGAAATCTGATAGCCAGGCAGTCTTCTGCCTCTGCATTAAACAGGCTTAGGACACCAGATTGTTAGCATTGCCTAACCGTCATTGATACCACGGAAGGTGATAACTTGTAGTTTTGGCTTGGGCCAACCACCAGTGTGCAAATGGTGTTTGGGCCAATGTGTGGTACAGGGCAGGACAAGAAGAGACAGGAAAATGTCTCATGTTTCTACAATGAACCAAAGCATACTGTTCAACTTCTCTGAAGGAGAGGGAATCATAGAATCATAGCACACTTAGGCTAGGAAATACCTTCAAGATCATCAAGTCCAATCATCGACCCAACACTACCAAGTCCACCACTAAGCCATGTCCCTAAGTATCACATCTCTATGTGTCTTATTTACCTCCAGGGATGGCAACTCTAACACTTCCCTGGACAGCCTGTTCCAACGCTTGACCACACTCTCTGTGAAGGAGTTCTTCTGAATATACAATCCAAACGTCCCCTGATCCAAGTTGGAATGGCAATCCACATGCATGAATGTCTCTAAACTTGCCAACTATTACAGTAAAAAGTTACAGATTTATTTGTTTGTTTATAAGTATTAAGTGTAATTTTTAAGAGTAACAGATGAAAACAGGCGGATGAGGTGCAAGACAGAGAGATGAAATTAAATCTGGGAAATAATTCCTCACCTACTTTTAAGAATTTTGATGATGGAGGAAAATTTGAAGGGAATTACCTGCTTTCATGACCTGTTATCTTCAAGGGTACTTGAAGTTGTCAAGGTTTAAATAGAATGCTCAGGAGTTGGAAAGTACTTCAAAGAGATGATATTTCTATTCCTGATTCTGCTACCATTCCAAAATAAGACCCTGGAAACTTGTTTCTTTTGTTAAGGAACATAGTGTCAATATTTTCTCATATTATTTCTTGTGTTTTGTCTTCCACATAGGCTGTCCTTTTAAAGAACAGACAGAGCTTACTGGCAGTGGAGTCTACAGTAGTGACTGCTATGTGTAATACCAGTTATGATTTATACTTATGATTTCATAGAATTATGATTCGAAAAGTTCCCTGTTATTTGAAAGATTTCTCAAGTGCTAAGTATCTCAGAGGGTGAATGTGAGACAAAACTGTTATCAACATGCATAAAAGGATGCTACTGCCTGAGGATTTGCTTTCCTGACTTTTCATGGCATATTCAGTTTTCACTACTGCAAAGTCAAAAATGCTGTAGCTGCATAATAAAGGTGCTATAAACTCATTCTGCTGGTTAAGGTCTATTCAAAATGTACTCTCTGCACAAAATTTAACGTTTTGCTGGAAGAGGCATCATGTGTTCCCTGCAATGGGCATAAAACCATAAAATAAGTATAAATTCTGCACTTTTTCCTTCACTGAGTTCAACAATCATGAACCTGCTCCAAGGAAGATGAGAACTGCTCTTTGTGCTATTCACAATGGGGAACCATGGCACAAGTGGCAACTCAGCTTGTCAAATAAATAATGACTTTCAAACAATATTTAGGATTTCCATTTCTCCAACAGGGAATCCAGGAATTCAATTGAGCTCATGACAAGCACAAATGTTAAATGTCAACTTGAAGAGTCTGACTAGGAAACAATAAAGCATTTTGCCCATCTCCATTTCTGAATGTTCATGCTCAAGAACAAAAAGCATTGCTTTTCAGGAGGTTGATGCTCAGTCTACAAATCACAGTTCTAAGAGGTCTCAGGCTTAATCCTCCACACCACAGAGTATAACAACTCTGTTTTGTCTCATTAATGGCGAAGAGCACATATATAAGAACTCAAGAAATAATGAAGTTTTACTCATTGGACAGGTTATTCCAAGGATGCTTTTTTAAAAAAAATAAAAAAATAAAAAAATAAAAAGTCTTTATGGCCTTGACTTACTGCTCTTACATATGTACTGGGTCTGGTTGGGATGTTAACTTTCCCTGCAGCAGCCCATACAGTGCTGCGCTCTGCACTTTTAGCTAGGACAGCAGTGGTATCACACCAGTGTTGTGTCTGCTGTTGAGAAGTGCTGGCACAGCATATGTTGAGGCCCTGCTTCAAGGACATGGTCAAGCATCGCTCATTTGTGGGAAGTAATTTCTTTCCTCTGCACTTCCACATAGCCTTTACTTTTTTTTGTTTTGTTATTCCCTTTCCCCCTCCCTCTTCCCCTTTCCATTTTTTCCTTTTAGTTGAATTGTTTAATTAATATTATTTCCTTAATATTTTTTTTTCTCTTTAATCAAATTATCCTTATCTCAACCCGTGAGTTGTTCTTTCCTTTACTTCTTCCCCTCCTCATCTGAGGAGGGGGAGTGAGAGCGGTTGTGGTATTCAGCTGCCTAGCACGGTAAAACCACCACAACATATCAAGTTAAACTCTGATCTCTGTTATACCAGGTTCAATCAAGATCACTCCAATTTCTGTAAACACAATGTACCTTTGCCAATCGATGTATTATCAACATGTTAAAGTCAAGCACAAACAAAATCTGAATGAGTTCTTTGAATTTGAGATAGACAAAAACAAACACACACATACACACACACACACACACAAAAAAAAAAAAAAAAAAAAAAAACTAATTGATGCATAGTTTAAAAAGTAAAGTGTTGATGTATGAGCTACAAGATGACTTTCTCAAAAAGGTGTTTAGATGTTTCAGGAGGAAAAGCTTCCAAAGATAATGATGGATACAGGCAGAAAGCACAAAAGGTGAATATGAGCCAGCAGTGTACCCTGGCAACCAGGAGGGCCAACCGTATCCTGGGATGCATCAAGCACGGCATTGCTAGTTGGTCGAGGGGAGTGATCGTTCCACTCTACTCTGCACTGGTGCGGCCTCACCTCAAGTACTGTGTGCAGTTCTGGGCACCACAGTACAAAAAGGACATTAAAATGTTGGAGAGTGTTCAGAGGAGGGCAACGAAGATGGTGAAGGGCTTAGAGGGGAAGACCTGAGGAGTGGCTGAGGTCACTGGGCCTGTTCAGCCTGGAGAAGAGGAGGCTGAGGGGAGACCTCTTCATGGTTTACAATTTCCTTGCGAGAGGGAGTGAAGAGACAGGAGACCTTTTCTCCATAAACACCAGTGATAGGACCTGCGGGAACGGGGTTAAGCTGAGGCAGGGGAAGTTTAGGCTCGACATCAGGAGGAGGTTCTTCACCAAGAGGGTGGTTGCACACTGGAACAGGCTCCCCAGTGAAGTAGTCACTTCATCGAGCCTGTCTGAATTCAAGAAGAGAAGAGAAGACTGTGCACTTAGTCACATGGTCTAAACTTTTGGGTAGACCTGTGCGGTACCAGGAGTTGGACTTGATGATCCTTATGGGTCCCTTCCAACTTGGGATATTCTATAATCATTTTTAAGGTTTTGGACAAATCCATTTTTTTTTTTTTTTTTTTTTTTTTTTTTTTTTTTGGCCAGCTAACTCAGGTTTGCATAGACTTGGAAATCTGCAAAAGTTCTAGTTCCCTACAAAAATCTCCTCACATAAAGGTATGAGGAGAAGAGATCACAATCACAGGATCACAGAATGGCTGAGGCTGGAAGGAACCTCAGGAAGACATCCTGTCCAACTTGCCTGCTCAAGTGGGGCTACCTATAGCTGGTTGCCTAGAACCATGTCCAGATGAGTTTTGAAGATGAGTCTTCAAGGTGGGAGACTCCACAGCTGCTCTGGGCAACCTGTGCCAATGTTCTATCTCCTGCACAGTAAAGATGTGCTTCCTGATGTTCAGACAGAGTCTCTTGCATTCCAGTTTGTGCCCATTTTCTCTTGTCCTGGCACTGGGTACCACTGAAAGGAGTCTGACTCCATCCTCTGCACTCTCCATTCAGGTATTTGTATACATTGATAAAATCCTCTCTGAGACTCCTCTAAACTGATGTCCCAGATCTCTTGGCCTTTCCTTATAACAGAGGTGTTCCAGATATTTTTGTGATACTTGAAGAGATAAGGTCTGCTAATCTTTGGATTAGCAATGTCTGAACATACTATCAATGTAGAGCAAAACTAGGCATGTCCCTTAATCCCACATTCCCAATCTTTCAGAGTGGAAACCTGAACCTGTGTTTCAGTGTGTTTTTTTGTTGTTGTTGTTTTTGTTTTGTTTGTGTTTTGTGGTTTTTGTTTTTTTTTTTGGTGCAAGCTCTCAGTATGTCCTGGTGGTCCAGGATTGCTCAATGATGTTGCCCAAAGGCAAGCTCTTTTTCATGTCTGATAGAACCAGGTTTGAGCAGGACTAAATGTGCTAAATGTGCTACACTTTGCTCTGTTCAGCAGATACCCCAAGCAGAACTCTTCCCAAACAAAGGGGAGGTGTTCTCAGTCTGAATTACAGCCAAGAATGTGGCCAAAAACATAGGTCAGAGGGGTTTGTGTGCTTAACCCAGCTTTCAGGTCCCTTCTTCCCCTTGCAACAGAGATCAGCATGGCATGAACTCTCCTCTTTTGTTAGTGTCAGGCCATGAAGACAGGGGGGGAAATTAACCTGTCACAGGCATGGTTAAGAAAGGTCACAGGTTCAGACAGGACATGCCCTGTCCTTAGTTCCAGGTAGGCCCAGTCTGAGCCATGCTCTTGATCACTAACACAAATGTTTAGCCATTTATTACTTTCATTGCAAAGTGGAGGGAATTGCACATGAGAAGGCAGTGAGAATTTCCCACAGAAAACTTGGATTCAGTTTTTGTTGCTGCTTGTCACTTCCTGATTGCATTGAAAGCACCATTTATTGTTATCCTGCCTGGGTGCCCATGAAAATGATTTGATTCAGGGCCAGCAGTAACCCAGTTCTTTCCCATCTAGCCTTACTTGCCAGAGTCTTGAACTCTGAAGGGCTTTACTGCAGAAATAATCTTGTTAACTCTGAGCTTTCATAAATTTCAAATCAGGGTCACTAAAACTGTGAGACATGCTTAATATATATATATATATAAATATATATATAAATTATGTCTTATGATAATAATATTGATCTATTTTGTGTTTTCTCTTTTGTAAGACTGAGGAATGCATTTGATTGATATTTTAAAGCTTTTCTCTGCAACTATGCAGACTGGAAAGAAAGACCATTAAGAGTCTTTTATACATACATTCCAGCATTTGGAAGATCATATTATTATTATTATTATTAATAATAATAAAAAAATAAAATCTTAATGAGAATTTCTTGTATCATAGAAATTAAAGGACATTTTCTAGTTCCCCTATCTTCTGTAAGGAATTATGTTGCAAATACTTAAAATCACATAATTTAAAAACTAATTTATTTTGTTGAATGAAATTATGCTGAAAAATCTTACTTGTAAGGAGTATCATGGAGAGTAAAGTTTCCACCAAATAGAGAGAATACAGTGAGCTGGATAATGAAGTTGCTGCTGAAACAATCTGAAGAAAACCTACAAGGCATTTACTAACCACTAGAGGTTTAGAAAGCATGTCTCTATGAGCAGACAGTTCTCCTTTAGATGTCAGAGATTTCTTTCATCAGTTTGGGCAAGATAGAGAACTACTCTTGTAATGATGCCAAAACCCACCATAGCAATTGTAAATGCCCCAAATAAAAAAGTTTTATGTCAGGAAGATAAAGGCTGAAACACTGGATCCAAATCATTTGTGGATTAAGAAAAAAGTTAGACACATTTTTTCACTTCCAGCTGCTTGCAACCTATGTTATCTGCCAGAGCAGTGTCCAAATGCAACCAGCAAAGAGCCTGAAGAAATTCAACAGCTAAGCCTGACTTTTCCTTAAAGGCTCAGGACCATTTTGCTTAGATGTGTTTCAAACAACCAAACCATTTTAATCAAGGAACGTGATCACCCTTGATTGGCTTACAGCAGAATATTCTTCAATCACATGCTAGTGAAGAAAACTCACACAAAAATTTCCTAAACATCAAAACCAGTGAAACTGCCATTTCTTCATGCTTTTTCCTTCACCTCTGTCTCTGTTGTAAAATGTTTTTCATAGAAAGAAGCTGTGCGTATTTATAGTTTCATGTACAAAGAGAAATCTGACTCATACCTAAAGTAATGGTTCCTTCTTCAATGTCGTGTGTTGTTGTGGTTATTGGGTGGCTTCAGAAAGGCAGGCTGAGAAAAAGCCACCTAAGATGAAGACAAATGAACTGACTAGCTAATCCAGCGTCATGGTCAGTTTTCTGGTCTCTTGGTCTCATTACAGCTGGTTTTTTAAAAGTCCATCAAGACAGAAACAGAAAACACTCAGCTTCTTTTTTTGAAGGTGTATCCTTGCTGCGATAACCCCATACATGCAGTATTGAGCACATCTGAGATTTGAAACTGGGGGATGTAAGTTGCTTAATCAGAGGCAAAGAGGCCCTGATACACTGTCCAATACAAATAACTTTTTTTTTTTTTTTTTTTTTTTTAAGCTCAGTTGTTCAGATGGAGAGTGATTAATTTATCTGCAGAGATCCAAAACCTGATGGTCCTTTTTTTAATAGGGAGAATGGAAAATACTTTCTATTCTCCATATATATCCTAGATAGGGAGAGTATTTAAAAAAAATACTGTGAAGGGGTATGTATGCATGTTTGCATGTGAGTTGCATGTGCCAGTGTGTATGTGTGTCAGCTACTGCCCTCTGCTGCACAGAATTGGATCTTCCCAGCAGCTCAAAAAAAACAGAAACCTTAGATGAAGAACAATGCACTCAAGGTTTTGAATCTGGAGAAATCATTTCCCTCCTGCCAGTGAGATGTTCAGACAGTCATCTTACTTTGCCCTGAGCCTGTCATGAAACTTGTAGGAGGTCACAGTTTTCTTGCAATGAATCCTGGAAATTGCAGCAGTTCATGCTGCAGCAATGTCTTTAGAAAGTCAGTACCAATCTAAACACTAAGTTTACCAGGTTCCTCATTTTCTACCCCAAGTTGAGAAGGAGAAGTAGGTTCTACTGACCCTTGTTCTCAGCCATTGCCTGAGTATGGGCTTGGTCTTACTTCTGACACTTCTCCATGCAGCAAGGAAGAGCAAGACATGAACATCACTTCTCTTGAGAGAAGGCAGAAGGAAATATTTGTCATCTTCAAAGTGTAACATGAATGTCTCAGCATAGGTATGTCTGAGGAAATTAAATGACCTGAGAAATCTGCAAGTCTTAATTTGCATATTAAGACTTGGAAAATAATCACACTTGTATTAAATGTGTGTGATTGTCAGTAGCTGAGGATAAGAAGCATTGTTTAGACTGTTCAGAGAGCTGGGGTGAAGGGGGAGGGGATACTGGAAATATTTTTAAACTGACCCTTTTCTGATTCAGATTTAGGGGCTCCACCTACTGCTAAGGTGAAAGTGTGGATGGCTTCAGTACAGGAAAGTTTTGGCTTTGGCTGAAAAGAGCTGAACACTACCCCACGAGCAGACCACTCTCCAAATTCCAAGCCAGCAGAAGACCTCACAGTCTGCTCTCCGCTGCTCATTCATATGTCTGCAAGAGATTACAGCCCTCACGGGTCATTGTGGTTTAACCCAGCAGGCAGCTAAGCACCACACAGCCATTCACTCACTAGTTCCACCCCACCCCCAGTAGGATGGGGGAAAAAATCAGGGAAAATAAAAATAAAAATAAACTCTTGAGTTGAAAGATAAAGATAGGACAGAAAAGAAAGGGAAAATACTGTTAATAGGGAAGGGAATAGGAAGGAAAAATCACATATAAAATAAATGACACACAATGCAGTTGCTCACAACCCACTATTAATTATTATTAAGTAATAGTATTAATTAATAATCCCACAATGCCATGTGGTGTGGGATGTCTCTTTGGTCAGGCTGGACAAGCTATCCTGGCTGTGTCTCCTCCATCTCCTGGTGTACCCCCAGCTCCCTGCCAGATTTTTTTGAATCTCTGTTATTTCCATAAATACTTAAAATTGTATGTGTGTTTGTGGAAGTGTGCATACAGAGTACGAATTTGTACACAAGTCACATGCCTGGACAAATGAGGGACTAAGGAAAAATGAATAAGAAGAAATTGAATTGCTCACAGCTACACTTTGTCAAAACTTCCAAATTAGAATACTTTTTCTCATAGGAAATTGTTACTTAAGACTTTCCAGATAGAAATCTGACATATTTATCTTGTGTGTGATTTTCTTCCTTCCACCTGCTCTCCTTTCACATTACTTACAACCACAACATCTGGAATTGTGAATTGATTCAAACTGTCTTAATATGTTCTGGTGATAAGATAAGAAATAATGGTAAAAGGCATACTTTCTTTTATATTTTACACTATGTGGTTAAAACAGATATGGACAGTTAAATACAGTGGGAAAAAAACAAACAAACAAAACAAACAAACAAACAAAAAGTGTAATGGTTGTGTGAACATTTTCAATTGCTGATTACACATGCAGTACAATACTCTACTTAAAAGCCAAGGTTAACCAGAACCTTACAAGTGACTGATCATTGGTTTTAAGGACTGAGCACATTTGGTTAATTACATTTCTGCAATTGCAAAGTCACTGGTTATCCCTTCTATTGTTCATATCTTTATTTTTCCTTCACTATTTTTCCAATCTTATCAAGTGTTCTACTATAACCAAGAAAGTAGCAGCCATAGCTACAGCATCAAAAGTCACTTTCAGGACCTACCCAAATAAATAAAGAAACACAGAACATGCCTTTTTTACACTTGGAAGTCTGGTCTGAAATGACCACAGTATAAATATGATCACCAAAACGTGAGTAGACATGGTATATTTTAGTTACTCAGAGACATCTGTGTCCAGGACTTCAAAACCTTCTGCACCTTTTTCTTGAATGTCTGGCATCTGAGACAGCTTGTAGACAAAATGAGCCTTTTCTTTTTGCTGTCGTTCCATCCTTTGCCAGAGTCAGTCATGTTACGCTCACTTAGTGACCAAGGGGAAGACATTCTTGCATTAGAACTGTAAGCAGAAAGTGTCTGTTTTGTCCCAGCTTGAGTTTAAGGGCCATGTAAAATATGAAGGAAGTTTGTCAACACAGATTAACTTTGCAGACAGCTCTTCTTCATCTGTGTTGCAAAGGAAGAAAAAAGCCTGGAAAAAATAATATTTCGGTAAATGTGTTACAGTCTTGGTGGTGTGTGATCAACATTAAACTACTATTGTTCATTGGCTACTGAAAGTGACAAAATAAAGTGACAAATGTTGTTACATTAAGTTCAAGTTGCTAAGTGCAGCTCAAGAGGAGATAGGTCTTTACAGATATTCACTTCAAACATACAGATAAAAGAAGATAGACTTAAAGATAACAAACTGAGATTATATAAGCAAATTTAAACACCCAGCTCACACACACTATTAAAAGAACATGTTCTTGATGGCAGAAGCGCAAATAAATCACTCCTACTAAGGTTATAGCAGTAGTTTAGAGTCTGAACTTCTCATGTGACTTAAGAGAAGCTAGTGAGCATGTTGGTTTTGCCTGTTTGTTTTGTTTGTGTTTTATTTTGTATTTCAAATAATTGTGGACTTGTTGCTAATGTAGGTTTTGTTTTATGTTTCTGGAAGAAGTAAATTGTGAGGATGAGCACTATCTCTACATAGAAATCTATCCAGGAGAATGGAGCTCTAATGATCTACAAAGATAATTAAACCTGTATAGAAAAATAGGAGGGATGATACCGGGGTTGCTGTGTGTAGCTCTGTGAAATCTCACTGTGTAAATAAGGTCTTACTCAGTTTTAGGACAGTCATGGGAAACATTAAGTACACTGACAATTTGTAATTATAGAGATATTTAAAGGGCAGAGATAAGGGAACTGTTTTAATATTAGTGAATTGTACAATCACTTGGTTTTCATTTTCTCTTCAGCTGCATTTGGCATCTTACCTCTGCCTTTAGGAACGCTTTCCCTTTTGTGTCAGTGAGTCCCTGATTTAACACAAATATTGCAGTATCACTACATCATGGGAAAATAACTGTATCATGTCTGTCAGAAAGTCAGGTACTATTTACTCTTTTCTCTTTCAGGCACAGAAAAAGAATATGATAAATAATAAGGGTAAAAAATATTTTGTTATAACAACATAATCTTTTTGTGTGTGTGTCTTGTTGTTCGTTTTGTTTGTTTGTTTGTTTTTGTACGTATTCATCTAGCTTTCTACTTATTAACTATTTTTTGTGCTTTGAGAATATAAGTAAGAAGCATCCTCTGCTGAGCATTGTTCATAAAAGTCTCTCCTCACCTTATAGATTAATTGTTTTTGAGTCTACCATATTTCTTCTGTGTATAATATCCCTTCCCAGTAATAATAAACTTCTTAGAATTCTGTCCTGCATTCAAGTTCAATATTTTGGCATTTTCAGTCAGATTGAACAACATTCAACATTGCACTGTGCATCGTGTAACTATTTGCTCCTGTAGAAATCAACATAAAGTTATCAAGCTGAGTCTGTGCCATTATAAGAATGCATCCAAATAGTTCGGTGACCACACACAGTGCAGTGAAGCAACAGAGATAACCAAGTATTCAAAGCCTTTCAGTATGTCCTAGTAATATGCTGGAACACAAGCTTCTATTGTCTAAAGAGGAATTGTGTCACCTATTGAATAAAATGATAGTTTGCATTTATTTATTGCTTGCCATAAAGAATTAGAGAGTATATTAATCTGCCTGTTGATGTAATTTTGGTATTCTTTTGCTTACCACTGAAATGCAGCCACCTCTGGGGAGATGTGTGGCAGCTGTGAATAGCTTAGGGCCTTGCAACACTGTGGGAACCAAGTGCAGAACTGTGATTTAGTGGCAACCTGGATTTTTTAACAGTTACTGCTCAATAAGTTCTTTGAAACGGTGACTTTACTGCCAGTTGCAGCAGCTGCTGGACTCTCATACTCCCATAAGGAGAAAATTAGAAATACCTAATTCCTAGTTGATATGTTTTTGTTGCTGCTGCTTCGATAAAACAGCTGGCTAAGTTTTGTTGTTGTTGTTTATGGAATTAAAGACATAATAGCAGTAAAATACTTAGGAAAATAAACTCTTCTGAGCTACTAAGTGGACCCACATTTCATGGATACTTATTGTGTTTGCTACCTGCTAGTACTCATGCAATTAGTCTTCAGCTTCCCTTCTGCTGCAAGTGCTCATCTTGTTTCTGTAAAGCCAGATTCTGCTCATTTCTCACAATAACTCGTTTACTTCTTGTTCAGTTCACTGTGGTTGTCATTAACATTCACAAACTGCTCTAACTGCTAGTAAACCTGAGCAGCTGTAAATTCATATACTATGATCAAAGCCAATCATAGAGCATTATTTTCACTGGAAAATTGTTTAAAGCAAAACCACCAGAATCTGATCCTTTGTAATAAAGTGTCAACAAGCATAATGTATGCCATGTTATATACAATAATAATAGTCAAGTATAGCCATTTGATCTACCTGTTAAAAAAGAGGTGCAGCCAAAAGGCTAGATGGACCCACCAAAGACCAACATTTGGATGTTCTGCCATGGGGCTGGGTCTACAAACTTGCAGGAGGTGACTGTGGTCACTTATTCAATGCCCAGGAAAGGTGGTGACAGGGAAAAAAGATTTCAAAAAGCTAGTATGCCAAGAGGAGAGCCACCTGAATGAACATTTGATGAATTTTAAAATATCCAATGAGTTTGTAAATATTCAATGGAAAGGTGAAGAAATTTCAATGAGAGAGAGTGCCCTTTTCCACAGGACTGTACAGCTCATCATAGGTTTGCACTCTGGAGCTACAGAGAGCACAAAAACTACCAAGCCCACCTTCCCTTGAATTTAATTGAGGTCTAACTCTTCATCAGAATACACTTGAGTGCAGTCTCATTCTCTGCAAGGTCTCATTACTTTTTGAGACAATTGAAGAGGTCTACATTAAAAAAAAAATAATAATAAAATAAAATAAAATAAAATAAAATAAAAATAGAATCTAAGACTTCAATCTGTGGGCAATTAATTAATAGCCTGCAGAATAGTAAAATAATCAGAAAAGTAAATTTCTACAACCTCTATAAGGAAAGGAACCATAACTATATTGATTTTATGGGTGAGGAAATCAAGATATTTTAGTTGGAATGCCTCACTTAGCAAAAATTTTTAATGTCATAAACTGCACTAAGTCCTAGAAATACTTCCTAAATTTCAACTCTGCTGCTTCATACCAATGGTCTACATTAAGAAGTTTTCTAATTTTGTTTGAAGAAATATTTCTTAGTGCATTTAGTGATTTTCAACCTTATATTGCTAAAGAGAAAATGCCTGGAATTGCAACAAAGATTTAAAAAAATAAATAAATAAATACTTCTTATCAAAAATTTTAATCAATTCTAATATCCAGTGAGAAACTAGATTAAGATGAGACTCAGCTGATTCCTTTCAATTTGCATTGGTTCTAGTAGCTGATCAGAGTAGTTCAATCTAAGCTCCAGTCAAGTAGATTTGAAGTCAGTTCATCCTTCTCTAAGGGAAGAAATCACTCCTGGGCAATTTAGAAGATGGAATGTTGCCACAACTAATCACTGTCTAATGCAAATCAAATAATAGTTATTGCTCAAATGTGCTGTATAAATCCATATACAGGATCTATTCCATAAGAAGTGCTGTTTTCATACAGTATCAATATGTGATACATGAGCACATCAGAAAGCACAGAAAGACTGTAAAGAAAACTTTGGAGCCGTAGATTATTATCATTAAAAGGTCTGGTCAAATTTAACATATTTTTATTTGACAATTATGGCATAGTTAGGCTTTTTGTTTTTTTTTGTTTGTTTGTTTTTGCTTGTTTGTATGTTTAAAAGGGGAGGAGAGGGGGGCTTTTGGATATGTTAGTTCAGTTTGTCTGTAAAATGCATGTAAAGTTAATTTTACTATCAGTGCCAGTGACAGAAGGCTGCCCCAGGACTGCTGTCTATCCAGAGAGGCAAACTTCTTCAGCAGTCGAGCTTACTAAGGTATCTGAATAGAGTTTGCAGCTTCAGAGTCTCCTGTAGGTACAGCGGGTTCTGTAGTAGAAAATTATGTCTTTGGATAAAATACAGAGTCCTAAAATACTCTTTGGACAAAAAGCAGAGTTCAGAGGAAATTGCTTATCTAATGCATTTCACTGTGCCTTTCTCCACAGTGTAGGGAAAAGTACATTTGGATTTGTATTTTGAAGCAGTAGTTAAATCAAAGGATGGGAAGAAAGAACCACAAATGGCTACTCAGCATTTTTGTTCTGTTTAATGGAGGAGGTAACTTTGCCAATTTTGTTTGTGTATTTTAAAACAAAGGCTATCAAATACTAAACTTTAATTTCCTATGTCTTCCTTTTATTCTTCACAAACCTACTTTTGCACTGAGCTTTCAAAAATATTGAGGAAATTCAGTGAAAGATTCCCATGGCTTGTTTCCTGATTAAATAGCGTATAATTCTTCATGGATAGCTGATACCTTCCAGAGATTACCTTTGGGGAGATTAAGTTGTTACTGAAGTAGCAAAAGGGAGGTAGGAAATTTATAAGAGGAAGAAACTGACTAGGCTGCCTACTCAGATTTTTAATTTTTCCACAATCTTTGTCATATAATATATAACCATTGGAAGATATCCTGCTCCCACTGAACTCAGTGGGAATTTACCAGTAATTACCACAGGGCGAACATTTGTCTAAAGAATTTTGGAGTGGATCTAAGCCACCTCACTTCAGCATACAGCACAACCTCTAACTAGTAAGGCTATGACGAGAATTTTCCCTGTGGGCAGGTGATTTAGGGTATGGTAGAACTCCAAACTCTGTGTCCCAGTGCAGAGCCATACAGAGAGACTGACTCCAGTTGTAGCAGGATTACAAAAAACTACAATAGTTCTCCAACTCAACAGTCTTCCCAGGACCAACTCATATCTTCCCAGTCCCTGAAAGATACAAGGTAAAGAGATACAAGCCTAGTTCAAGTCTGATGCTGGAATTTTGGAACATGCCAAGCCATTATCCTATATGATGATGACATTTAGTCTAGGATTTCATACACTTTACCCTCATTTATCTAGCGCCTTCTGACAATGATAGTCTAGAGTATATGGACCACTAATTTGGCTTCATATCATTTTCATAAATGTTTAATCAGTGTCATATTTGAGGCGCAGGAAGCATTTCTTATTCTGTGACACCAGCACCACAGAGCTATGGTCACAGAGAGTCACTTTCTGTGCTGGGATTCCATATTTTACTGATCCGTATAAGATTTGCATGTTTTTATGTAACCAGCTGTCACCACAGCTCTTCCTCAAGTTCTGTAGCATTTCCAACTACAGGGACTGGAGGGTTTTTTAGGTATGTTTGTTTTCCTGTTTGACTTTCCTCATGTCTAGGATGGATTTCATTTATCTGTTCCCAGTCCACATATCTGACAACTCGAGGTTCTTCTCTGATACTTCCCTATTCTCCCTGGTGGCTGCAGCACCTCCCATTTAGCAGTACCTTCAGACTTAACAAATGTGGTATACACTCTAATAAACATGTTGAATAACACTGGGCCAAATCCCATCCCTATGGCACTTCCCCACAGTATGATGTGCTGCTGCTTAAACTGTACAACAGTGAGTGCTCCCTTCCATAATATATCCTAGTGCTGAGGACATGCCATAGTGTAAAATCATAGATAACATCAGGCTAGAATATTCTGTTATATGTTGTTCAGCTAAGTTGTATTTCAGAAGGTTTCTTGTACCTCTGAAGCCTGAAATGCAGGTGTACAATATCCTAGTATACAGGGGAATCATATTAATGGGTTTGGCAGAGCTTGGGAATTACAGATTGAGCCAAATGTTTGACTTTGGGAGAATGCCTAATGTTTTATTAGTATTGCTGCTTCTTTTCAAGAGAAGTCAGCGGTCATTTGGGAGGTCTGATGGGAAATGTTTCATCAACAGAGTACTGGTGTTTCCAAGAAGGGAAATTAAAATCATTCTGTACCCCCAAAAGTGGTTTGTTTACAAGTATATCTCATGTTATTCTAAGCTGTAGATCCAGTCATAAAAGGCAGTATGAGGAGACTGCCAGCGTAATGGCATCCCTTTCCTCCCGAGGCACTTCACCAATGTGTAAAACTAAGTAGCTGTTCCAAATAGTTGACTTTACCTGGGAATTCTCAGTAAGGTCAACCTCTTGTCAGATAGCTATTTTCTGAATGCAGCCTAACAGAGAAACTTAATGACCTCTATTTACTTCAAGTAGAAATCCATCAAAGGGACAATTAGCTAATTTTAACCAGAAATTGGCTCCCTGGTGAGCAGCAAGCTTATAAATAAACCATTTCATTTGTTCACTGAACTAGGCTGTCATGCAAGTGAAATTGCTGACTCCAAAGCAGACAAGTGATTTGAAATGTTTACATGAATGACTTCAAATTGGCAAAGTTTTCTTGTCTTAAGTGCCCTGAGAGAAGGACTTAGAAGCAGAAAGCACAGGAAGCAGCTTCCTTTACCACTGCCGCTCTGCAGGCAGGTGGCAGCCAGGCAGGGTCCTCCTGTACCTACAATTTCCACTGGAGCAAAGCAGCCCAAGGTCCCACAAACAACTCTGTTAGCTGGCAGTGAGATGGAGAGGCAGGCACAGCTCATCAGTTTCCCAACTTGCACACAAGTGGCTTATATTTTAACATACATGGAAGGAAGAGCATGTATATACTCTCAATTAGACTGTGTATAAATACTGTCTGCAAGAAAGCTGTATTGACTGTATGCTGGTTTTCTGTTTAAAGTTCCTTATTGCCACAGTATTGAAGCACTTTTAATTGTCACAGCAATTATTTCTTCAGTACATAACAGTTTCCTGAAGGAATGGAAATGCTAGTTTCTGTAGGGTCAGTTTCCTAAGTGATACATTTGTTGGGATATATGTTTATAGAAGAACAAAGCAAGGAAGAAAGGCCTATATCTGAGGGAGCTGTATTATGGCATACATTGGGGGCTTTCACTTGCTTGCACACCCCCAGTATAAGAAGGACATGTGCATATTAGAATAAGATCAGAGGGCTGGAGCACCTTTCCTATGAAGACAGGCTGAGGGAGTTGGGGTTGTTAAACCTGAAGAAGAGAAGGCTCCAGGGAGACCTCATTGCAGCCTTCCAGTACTTAAAGGGGGCTACGGGAAAGCTGGGGAGGGACTCTGTCAGGGAGTGCAGTGATAGGTCAAGGGGGAATGATCATAAGCTAATAGAAGTTAGATTTAGATTGGATATAAGGAAGAAATTATTTACTCTGAGGGTGGTGGAACAGGTTGCCCAGAGAAGCTGTGGATGCCCCATCTCTGAAGGTGTTCAAAGTCAGGGCTTTGAGCAACCTGGTCTGGTGGGAGGTGTCCCTGCCCATGGAAGAGTGGTTGGAATTAGAAGGTCTCTAAAGTCCCTTCAAACCCAAACCATTCTGTGATTCTATGAACATCCCTGAGAAACAACACATGCATTCAGCATGTATTGCCAGTAATCACCACTAGAGTTTCTGCAATATTAATTTTGTTTAAGGGATGAATATATGAGAATAGGAATAGCCTGGAGGTATTTAAAAGATGATAGATAGGGCAACAGAGAAAAAAAAAAAAAAAAAAAAAAAAAGAGAGAGAGAGACACTGCAGGCCAGTTTCCAGTCCCATGAGATATGGGGACTGTGAAAATGTCTGACGAGACTCAAGTGAATTCTCAAGCAGAGAACAGGATGGAGCCTTCCTAGGTCATATGGGGGACTCAGGAGGGAAACTTTATAGCTGTCTTCACTCTGTTTGAATAGAGCTCTCCAGTCTGCTGTGTGAAATGTTATCAGCCCAGAGATTAATTGCTTCTAAAGGCAGCCAAGTAACTGCTAAAGGCAATAAAAAGGGGAAGAAAGAAAGGATCCTTTAAGTAGAATTTAATGACCTTCTCCTCCACATTGTTTTACTTTGCCAGCTAATATATACTCACTTGTATAAATGCAAGTGCGTGCTCATGCATGCGTGACTGCGTGTGTGTGGTGGGATTGCACTGGCGTACCCAGTTTGCTGTCTTCTTTAAAGTTCATTATCTTTACTAAGAGGAACATGCCATGATTAAATCAACAACTCTCATCTAAAGTTATCTAAAAACAAGAGATACAACTGTTTCCACAGCTGGGAAACAAGAAGCCTTTATCTATGTTTGGTAGACTTTTGTAACCTTCATTTTTCTTTAAAACAAGTGGAAGAAAAGTTCAAATTGTTACTCTTTCCTTTGGTCTTTCAGTCCTGCTAAGTGTTAGGAAGGCCTGTTAATAATGAAGATTTCTCCCAGGAACTAAATATAACCTTGATGGGATTTTATAGGGCTATATCTGACATATCAATGCATTCAGGCATGATTTAGTGAACTTGTGACTCAATCTATCTCAAAGTACTAAAATGTCAGATCATTTTCATCTGTTAACACTATAATCTTTCCAATTATCACACAGGAAGAGAAGGCACTAGGAAAACACCATATACAATTTTTGCTCCAAAGAGTTCATGCATAAAATCTTACTATCATCACTGCTTAGTTATTTACAACTTCATTAACTACCCAAGAATATTCTTAATTAAATATGCATTTATATATTTTAATGCACAAAATTATATCATGGGGAGAATGCTTCCTCATATTATTGGAATATTTCCTGCGCAGACAGGTAGGCTTTCTTTTTCTTTGATCTTTGTACAATCTGAGTTGATAAATGCCATAACTGAAAATAATAGTGATTCTTCAGAAGTTACAGATGTTGTAGAAGAAACCAATGAACACAATTAGTTCAGTCCTTTTCTGACAGGCACCAACATATACCAGACCCACAGTTAATGGTGTTACCTTCCTTTACAAACCATTTACAGATACAATTAGGCACAAAAAAATACTATCACTAATTTATTTTCTTTCCTTTCACTTAATCTCAAAGATACAGAGAACGCTTTAGTTGAGGAAACACAAGTCTGCTAGAAAAAAAGAAGCTAAGAATAGAACACAAAGCATGCCTGGTAGAAGAAGACTCATGCTCCCAGCATTTTGCGGAGAACCACAGCTGTGGGTCAGCACACATTCCCATAAAATGGTTATCAGATGCAAGTATGCAGTTTCCCAGCAGTACTCTGTGGTTCAGAGTTAGCAGCTAGCAATTCTCACCACAGAGCTGAAGTCATTTCCCTGGGTTTGCTCTAGTTTTTTAAACAAAATGAAACACACCACAAATTCTGGAAAGCTGAGAAGATAAGTCATGAAGCCAATGATCAACTTGGGAAAAAAAATAAGAGGCAGAAATAATTTAAGGGCAAACATGCACATAATTAGAATAACCACATTTTCTCTTCTAGTGTACCTTCATTGTAACAATATTTTCAGTTATTTTTTCAAAGTCAGGCTGTACACATTGTCCTCTTCTGAGCTTGCAAATTTTATCTCTTGTTCACAGGAGGAATAGTTGAGATATTCATATTAATGCCATAGGCTAGAGTCAAAGCAAGGATAATCAATGAGACGTTCCCAGCATTTAGAATCATCCCTGGTTTCAGTGGAAATAAAGCCTGTCTCTTTTCTGTTTCGTTTTACTGTCTGGTTTGATCATGCATTTGAAGGATATCACTTCAAGAGCACTGTATGAAGATGACTGCCAGCCATATCATGTGCTTGTCTTGGACTTTTCCCAGGAAGTTGAATCTGAGCTGAAATACAATGCAAGTATTTTCACACTCACTTTGACAAAATAATGTAGCCTCTAGATGGGAAACTAGTTCAGCTTATAACGATGGGAAAAAGTGATAAAGGATTTTAAATATTCCAGTTGCTGTACGAATATCTACCTATTGCTTTCTTGCAGAGGTTACGCTATGGTGAGCATTCATTGGCATAGCCATTCCCAGAAAACACCCATGCAGGGAATGCTAAAATTGCAGTTTCTGATATATTTCCTTCTTAGGGAGCTGTTTAAGCCATTCTTAAGACAGGTTTGAACAGAAAAGATATTCTCAGCGTGGTGAATTTTGAGTTACAGAGGCAAGAAAACTGGGAAAATAAAGGAAGCTTGTAGAATTGTCATCAAACAGAGCAGCCTAATTCCTTCAGCTAGCCTTCCCTGGCTGTATCTCTGGTCAAAGACAGAACAGCATCTCTGTAAGCTAATTCATGATATCAAAATCAGGCTTCTGCACAGTATCACCTTCTAGACGAATCTCTGTTTTTATCCATTGATTATAGTAAGAGAGAAGCCATCTCTGCTAGGTGACGTGAAAACCTCCTGACTAGTAGTATCACCTGAGGCAAAGTCCCATCAAGAGGCTAGAGGACAAGATCACTCACAGCTCTTTCTATTCTTCCATTTACATCCTGTGCTTGCTCATTTGTACACAAAGATTCTACTTATGGGTGTACAATATGTTCCCTAATGTTTGTAGTGCTGGAACGCTTTTATTCATTTCCCAGATTTATCCTCAAGACCATTGCAGAATATAGATGTTCTAGATTTCATTATTTTATTTCCTGATTATGTATTCTTATTAAATTTCACTACAGGAGGAAATCACGGTCTTTGAATTTGAAGATCATACAGAAACATTGTGAGACCTGTTAAAAAATTAATTAAAAAAAAAAAAACAACAACAACAAAAACAACAACAACAAAAAAATAACTATTTTTATGATCTCAGAAGGTATTTACATTTGCTAAAATATTTTAAAATGAGAAACTGTGTGCAGAAGCAAGGGATTAGGAAGTACAAATCTCACAATGATCCCAGCCTCTACACCTTTTTGTGATTGGAGGCACTCATGTACTTCTCTCACTTCCTAAAGGGATTCAATAATAAACTACTGTTATTATCTAGCTCCTAGGTAACATTTTGTACATTGATCACAATCGATTTTATCAATAAAACAGCATTATTTTTGATTTTCCAGCTTTGGGGCCTGGATTGTGTAACAGAAAGGCAAAGGGATTTGTCCAAAGTTCCCAGCAGGTCAGGTAGACAAAAAGACACCCTTTTCCAACATCTCAAGTTACCTCCCCACCCACTATCTCCCACTTTGTAAATTGCTCTCTTATCTACAGTGGGTTCTGAAGCTAAATTAATTAAACTTTGAGGAGCTCAGTGCTCTGGAGATTAATGAAGTGATGTACACTAAGTGGATGGTAAATATTTCATGCATTTTCTCCATAAAACACCAAAGATTAGTATATCATTGCTCAAAATACAGGTAAGAATTTGCTTGACAAGAAAAAGGAGAAAATGGGAAAAGGGGAAAAAATAAAAAAAAATCATACAGAATTATTTTACAGAAAGCTATGAAAAATATATTTATTTCAGGTGAATGAAAAGATCCTCTTCTGATAAACTGAAAATATTATTTCAAAGAAATACCTTAAACATGTCTTTTAATAATACTACTAAATAATAAAAATACTAAAAAAGCTAATTTAATTTTATCTTCTGATTTTAAAAGAAATTTAGTCAAAATTGACTGTTTCCAGATAAACTACTTTTTAGCATAGATAAACATCTGTAAAAGTTTCCTGATCTTTTTCTTCTTCATTCTTCATATTTTAGAACATTCTTGATATTCATTGAGGAGATTAAATAACGATATTTTGTAGTTGTGCCATTTGTGTCACTTGCAAATAAGGTCTTTGCAAAATGCTGCAGTCATTTTATTGATGGGAAAGATCTGCTCTTTGCCTTTATACGTCAGGGCAAGTGGGAAAACAATTTTTAAAAAATGAGGGAAATGTTTTTCATGAGGAGGATATCTGAAGTGCTTGCACTTGGCTCTATCCTTCTCACTGAAGTCAATGGCTAAAGTTGTCAAATGATTGCATTTTCTCAGGTATACAACTCATTTCCACCAGAAAATTTTGTCCCAGTGTTATCTGATAGTTTATACAATTTATCTGAGATTTGTGGACAAACCTATTTAAAGGACTGTAATCTATCTGACTCAGCTGATGTAAAACTGGAAACACCTGCTTCTCCAACATGCAGGTCTACTATTTTATGGGTAAGCATGAGATGGAGTTAAGTCATGTAGAAGCTTGCCATGAAGTGTCATCAGCCCAATTCAGTGTCACACACTCCCTTCTCAAGGGACTTCATGTGTAGTAGAAAGTCTAAGAACTTTATTCATTGAAAAAATTAGTGTCTCTGAAATATCAAGATCAGACACACAACCCTGTCCAGCAGCTCTGAGTCCTTTATACCACTTTAGGCTCACAGTGAGAATATTTAGGATGTTTCACAGATCTCTGGAGAATCTTCCTAAATATCATTAAGATAACTCCTCCAATACTTCTGAAAATCCTGCAAAATATTATAGTAATGGAAGAAAATGAAACTAAAATATCCCGTGGTGAAACTTTTTCTGTTATTTATGTTTCAAAAAGTATTAGACAATTTGATATAAAGAAAGTCTATTACTATCGTATGTGTAAATGTTTGCTCTGTAGTATGTGCTTTTGAGCACTCAGATCTGCCCTTTTACAACTGTTCCTATATTATTGTTTCTATCTCTTCAGTATTTTTACAATCAGAACCTTAATCTCTCCTTATCAATGCATTGCAATGATTTACTTAGTTCTAGGTAATGAGATACTTCTGTTTATCTTTCTATTTCAGGAATCTTTACTGATCTAGTTTCTGTTTAACAGTAACAGTTGGAGTTGATCCGACTGCATTAACATGGTTTATTTGGCCTTGATATCAATGTCAGCGTACCACTGATTCAAAACTTTTGAAAGTAAGCTAAATGGAGGATTAATGAGGGAGACTACTCCGTGGAGTGGTATTTTTCTAACAGGAACAAAACTCCTCCCAGATTTGCTGAAACAAAATTGCCACAATGGGGACCATGAGGGTTTTTAGTTGAAAAATCAGACATTTTCACAAAAAAAAAAAAAAAAAAAAAAGGTAAATCCCATCTGCCTGATTTTTCAACTGATATTCCTGCCTATGCACATCATGTTTTTCAAGACTGTGTAATTTCATTTTCAGTGTATTATAGCAAGTCACAAACAGAAGTAAATTGCAACAAAGTCCTGTGATTTTTAAACAAATCTCATATTTTTCTGTGGCCTAGGTGGTGGATATTTGAATTTAACAACACTGTCATGGCTTTCCACTGGCATTTACCACTTTTATCTTCTTGGACAAGGTATTAGGACACTGAATTAGAAGCTTGTAAGCAACATGGACTTAAGTGTTGTAAGTTCCCATTTGCCACAAATGGGAGATCTGTAATAATCTACTCAGACTGAGCTCTTTCCCCATAGGGTGCTCTGGCTAAGTGCATGTGTTGCATTACCACTTTTGCATGTAATGGCTGCAAAAAGACTCATGGGCAAAAGTCAAGTGGTAAAAGAAAACTTTTCTTAAAAGCTGTAGTTCAAGGGGGAAAAGAGCTAATAAAGCCTGGCTTTCAACAGCTCTTTCTGATAGCTAGTAAAATATGTTTGTCTTTCCCTTGGTGGAGACACCAAAATAATGTCCCTTTTTTATGCAGCTGCTTACTTTTCTGAAACTCTTTTGTAGTTTGCTTGGGATTTCTACTTCTTCAACAGATTTTCTTGAAATTAGTCAAAGATCTCAAATGTCACTAAGCTCAGACAGGTAGATAGACATATGCACACACACAAAGTATGAACAAACAAGCCTCATTGCCTTACAAGCCTGAGGTAAAAATAACATTTTGGAATTTCCACTGCCAGAGTTTGAGAACTTCTCATTACAGGATCAGGAATGAACCTTGGCTCTGCTAACTGGAGCCATTTATTGTAGACAGTGGGATTATTGTTTACCTTCCAACAAAATATTTCCTACTTCTTCCAGGCCTCACGTGAGAAGTGGGTAAATTACTTAAGAGCAGAAAACTAAATCCCACCATGGCTATCAGGACTTTTCTCAAGGTTCTGAGGAGCACCAGAGGAGTCGTAGGTGAGGAATAATTGGTTTGACATACTTAATCTATTAATTGTGCATTAATGCCTGTGAGCATGTTGCAGTTTCCCCATATTAATTCATTAACTGGGGATAGCTCACCTACTTCCAGTCAGGAAAGCTGGTCCTGGCATGTTATCAGCACAGAAACTTTCTGCAAGATGGTCTGTGAAATGTTAGAGAGAGTGAAAAGCAGAGCATTTTGTCTCTGTTTTCCATAGTAAAGGAACAAAGGGCTCACAGTGCAGTGTATAGATAGCAACACTGCTGCTAAAGTAAACACAAGGACAACCTTTTTCACACATACTGCACTTTCAAAGTTACAGCATGTGTAAACAATTAAAAACAAAAGCAGTCATTGAACTTCAGTGGGTTGGGAGGATAGTGTAAAACGAAGTTAAATAAGCACATGTCCATCAATTGCTGCTTACTTCTGACTCTATATAACTTTATTCTCCATCCCTGAGATCTCCCATCCCCATTACACTTGTTCTCCTTCTGTATGGTAGGGAACCTCCACAATGAAATGGACTCTGGCAAAGCAGCTTCCCTGGGAAGGAAGGGTTCACCCCTCCCTGGCCTGAGCCCTCTCTCACACTATATTCCGGCCTCTTATTTCTGAGAAATTATTTTCTGTCCCCATCCTACTGCCTACACAACATCAATTTAGTCAGAGCAGGTGGCAAGTACAGAGATACAAGTTGTTCATGAATAGCACCCAGCTATTGGCTAATAGGATGCAGTGGTACATGCTAAACATGCTAAACTTTTTGATCTGAATTCAAGCTAGACATTGTAGCCTATGCCTTGCAACTGAGAAACATGAATTTAGAACAGGCAAAGTCTGTGCTTATGGTTACCACAAAGAAATATCTCCCTTGCATACATCATCCTGGGGAAATGTAAAGCACTATTGAAGCACATCTGAAAAAGTTAACAAGGATCAGTGTTAATAACAACTGTTCAGATGAAGGCCTACAAAAGTACAAATCAGCAACTTCAAAGGCAGTGCAAATTAGTGCATATGCTTATGAAACTGAAATCATCCAAGAATATTTGTAAAACCTCAGGCAGAGATGCCTGATGTCTCCTTGGAAAAAGTGATGAGCTTTTCTTCATCTATCACTGGCCTAACAATTAACTCAAATCTTGCATAAAGTTCATTGTACCTCATTGATGAGTTCCCCTGTGTTTGACAACCCTGTATGAAAAACAGCTGATGAAGCAGACACATGAAGCATGATTATTTCTAGCACCACACATCAGAAGACTAACTTTATGCTTTCTTCAAGTTGTTTTTCTAATAGAAAAAGAAACCCTTTAAAAGCATGAAAGGATGTCTCTTGAAACTTTGTCAAAAAATGTTTTTGTCAATTAACTAAAATGAAGGAGTGGATTATGAAATAGTGGCAAGCTGTTTTGAAAACTGTTGGGAGGAGTTATTCACAAATTGTCTCATCTTGGGTAGTGGAAAAGCTGATAAAATCTCACTGAGTTTGAACCAGACTGGCCATTTCTACAAGCCAGATAAAATTACTATAGCCATGAGACAACCAGTAATTACAGGTTTTAATAATTTTTACCAGAAAAAGAAATGTGGAGGATTTGCAGAAAACTTGGTTTGCCAGTGACTGAAAGACTGTAAGAAAGAAAGAAATACTGCAAGAAAGAAAGATTGTAGGAAAGATTGTAAGAAGGAAGGAAGGAAGGAAGGAAGGAAGGAAGGAAGGAAGGAAGGAAGGAAGGAAGGGAGGGAGGGAGGGAGGGAGGGAGGGAGGGAGGAAGGGAGGGAGGGAGGGAGGGAGGGAGGGAAGAAGCTCCCCAGGCATATGCAGACTAAATTAACTGGGGAAGTTCACGCTAACATTTCAGAAAATTGAACTGATTAAACTTTGTATCTCCAGATACCAACTGTGACTATGAAATGTGTCAAAAGCAATGTTCTTCCCAATGACAAAATCCCACATAGGCTTTGAAGCAATAGAATTGACTCAATTTTGGTAAGTATGGTTGAAATTTTGGGTTGCTCTGTCATTTTCCAAAGTTGTATTAAATTATAGCACTATTTTTTTTCATCATGTAATTAGTTTAAATACGCTAACATTGTTTCATACTACCATTAGTTCTTTAATGAATTTTTGTGGTAGACTACCTGATGAATTAATTATCCACAGATGTACACAAGTGGTTACGCTCAAGAAATTCTGTCTTTAGAGAAGTGCAGGTTGCTTGAGATGTAGAATATTTGTGTCAGCTATATGTAATATTTTAGCTAGAAATTTAAATCACCATATTTTGGAAACCAAAAGACTACTATGTTCTCCAGCAAAAATCTGGAAAGTTGGTAACTTTGTAGTTTTTTATGGTCAAGTTGGAAAGTTAAGAAAAAGCTTAAATGTCCACTGATGGGACTGGGAAGGACAACAACTGTTCCACCATATTTGACCTCTTCATTGCATTTTGATAGCCCTTTCCTGCAAAGGATTAAATCTCTAAAGGGAGATCTGTGTCTATATCTTTCGTATGCTTCCTTTCACCACCTGAAAGCCACGTGCCATGATATACTTGGTTTCAGATCCCAGACCAGTTCCATCACCTCCCTAGCTCTTCTTTCCATTGTTATTTCATCCTTATTATACACAAATAGGCTCTTTCAGGCAATTCATCTCCTGGATTATATACATGTGTCAGCTTCAAATCAAACTGACTCTTTTCTTGATGCATGTTGGAATGTGTAGTAATATCACATAATTTTAATCTTGTTCATTTTAGCCATGAGTTTGCTTACTCAGTTCATATCCTCTTCTCTTAAGACTCTCTGGAAGGCTGTAGTTAACACTTTTATAGCAATATTTTAGTTTAATATAACTTTATCTTATTTCTTGGTGTTTTTGAGATCCCCTGTTCAGTTTGTCATATAATTTGGATTTCAGCATCACCTCCCTTTAGGACAACAATTCTAGAAAAATTAAGGTATTAGAAATTGCTGTTAAAAAAGACATAAAGACCTGATCATTGAAAAGAAGTGTGTTCTAAATTTCATGGGTAGGGATAACAGGATTACATTCATTAACAACAAAATCAAAATGAATTGTCTTTTGTGATCTCTTTCTTGGATATTAAAATAATCTCTCATATTATTTATTTATTTATTTATTTATTTATTTATTTGTGGGGGTACTTAGTATTTACCAGCTACAAACAGCAGAAAGATTTGAAGCATAAAAGAAATGCTTCTGACCACTAAATGTTCTTCTGGCCTATCCACCTCAGAGTTATTGATGGAAAATTATTCATTAGACATTGCTGTAAAATATTTTCTGTATAATGCTGAAGTGCTCAGAGGAAAGAAAAAGAGCTACTAAACAAAAATAATGACAAGATTGCAAATCTTGAATTGCATTACTAAGAAGTGAATTTACTTAATGTACAGTAGGACACAAAATAATGATCTGAATTCTACAGAAGCTTCTGTTCAAGAGTTCATATGGTGGGTAAAAGTGTCTGAAGTTAAAAGGAATTAAATGCCTCAGAGACACTACTTCAGACACTGTATTTTCATCTTACTGAGCAAGAAAAAAAAAAAAAAAAAAAGCTGACTTTTTCCCATTTTCCAAAGTCCTTTGTTTTCCATGATCTGCCTGACATAATCAATTGACAGTTCTTAGGAAACAACCTTGTATATGCTCATGCACAAAAATCAGTGAAGGTTTATATGCAGTCTCTCGGTATAATTACTCAGGATTTTGAGATTACCTACAGTCATTTGTGTTGATAGGGTATTCCACAAAAATTCCTGTGGCTGTGTTTTCTCTTCCAGTTTTTAATAAATCCATATTCATACCAAATTTGTTCTTGAACTGAGCAAAGGTATTTGAGCGTAGAAATCACTCAGAGTCAAAATAGTCCATACCTAGAAATGAGCTATATAATCCCACTCTGAGAACACAGTATAAGAATATAGAAACAGCTGAATCAGGTAAGACTAACTCAGTGGCTAATACTGATAGTGATGTATTTGAATTGATCAACAATTTCCTTTTTCTTTTTCTTCCCATGATTTTTTCTAATCACTTTTGAAACCATTAAAGCTTCCAACATCCACCACATTCAGGGGACAAGGACATCATGTCTGGGTGAAGAAAAATCTATTTTTGGTCTACAAACCTACTGCCTGTTAGTTTGACATATTAGTTCTTGTACTGGAAGAGACAGTGAGCAATAATTTCCTATTCACTTTCTCCATGCCATTTATGCTTTCACAAATCACCTTCCACTCATCTTCTTTACCCATACCGAAAAGTCCTGGTTAATTTATTTGTTCCTAATATGGAAGATATTTCATGTCTCTGATTACACTTGTTCTTCTTGAAAACATTTCTTGTTTTACAACATCCTTATTGAAAGGGTTGGGTAATGGAAAGAAAATCATCCTAAATTGAGGGCAGTAATCAAAATGCAGGTGTACATAGCTTTATACAGTAATGTGATGTTTTCTAGTTTGTTCCCTACACCTTTCCTAATACATTCTGATATTTGGTTTGCCTTTCTGAGAACTACTGAGTGCTGAACTGACATTTTTATCAGAGTATTTGTTATAACCACAAGATTTTGTCTCTTGGTCATAGTTATCTGTTCAAAATCCATCACTCTATTTACAGATTTTTATTTTTATATTTTTTTTATTGCTTGCCTTTGCTGTGTTTCATCCTAAAGCCATGAAAAACTATGAAAAAGTAATCTTTAGCTGTGATATTGCAGGGAAATAAGCCAGTTCACACTATGTGATATGCCACATAATCTCCTTCTTTAACTCTGCTCTAGTTTGTGCTGAGTCCAGAACACATTTTCGAGACTCTCTTAAAAATCTGCCCAGGTTTCATCTCCATTGCCGGTGGGAACGAAAGACCCCATTTCACTCTACATCCCGCCACAGTAAGGGAAAGAGGTGACCAGATGTTCCCCCTCCTGCCAGGCAGCAGCAGCTTTTATGAGGGTGAAAAAATATATATCTCTGGATCTTATTATTGCACAACATTTTATGTTCAATAGTGAAAAAGGAGGCAGGTGACTAACTAAGACTGCTTGAAGTCCAGACGGGACTATTTGGAAGAGGATGTGTTGCCTGTAGTTGTGAGGTACAGAGGTGAAGTGGCAATTTAGGAGGTGGCTTTGTAATAAGTCACTATTTTATAACTTGAGTAGCTGAGCTTCTATCAAAT
>NC_048894.1:148968866-148990833 GCF_011077185.1 Oxyura jamaicensis
AAGAAAGAAAGAAAGAAAGAAAGAAAGAAAGAAAGAAAGAAAGAAAGAAAGAAAGAAAGAAAGAAAGAAAGAAAGAAAGAAAGAAAGAAAGAAAGAAAGAAGGAAAGAAGGAAAGAAGGAAAGAAGGAAAGAAGAAGGAAAGTAAAGGGAAAAAAATATATGACCTAGCACAGGAAACAAATCTAATGAAGGAATGTCCTCAGCTTTCACAGGAAATTATTTTCATTTTATGCCATTTTCTGCCTCCATAAAAAGTAACAGAGTTGACCTCCTGCACTCCTACCTAACCTTTCAGCATCAAGGACTGGAGAAGTGAAGTGTTGCTTCAACCAACAGCATGCTATTCCATTAAGAGTGTAAATGGGAACAGACTCTTTTCAGCATGGGCAACTTAACTGTCACACCACAGCCAATATTTTCTGAAACAGAGCTTAGTAAGAGAGTGGGGGTATATGCTGTTTTGTAACCAAATAGAGATATTTAAAACGTGCTTCATTTTTAGAAAAAGCATTGAGCACTTGCTTTCTGGCAAACAGATCCCAACTGGGGTATTGAGAATCACTGACTATTCCTTAAATCCTAATAGATTGTAATAAGCAGTTTAAAGCAAGGCTGTAATAAATTACTGGCAGCTGTTTATAGGTTTAACCTGACGCATTTTGTCATACGCATTGCTGATTCTGTTTGGTTTTGATTTAGGGCAGAAGTTGAGATAATGTTTTTATTTTATCTCATGCAGTCCACATTTTTGTTCACCTTAGACTTGAGAAGGAGCTAAATATCTTCCTGCATGACAGACCATGTATTCACATCTTTTATTGCTGATGTGATATCTAAGGAAGAAATCGCATTGGATATGGGCTGACTCAAAGCAAGATAATCCCACAATGTCCTTAGGTCACACTTTTAATGCTGGAAAAGTAGGCAGTTAAAACTCTCATGTTTGTATTCTCATGATAAAAATGTTCAAGGTGGAAAAAATATTGTAAAGCTACTAGACATAAAAATGTAATTTCTTAAAGTAGCTGCTTCTGGAGACAATTTTACAAAATGCTTTAGGTCAGGAGGTGAGTGCCCATGTCCCTTCCTCTTCATTAGTCAGGCTTGTTAAAACTACAGAAAACAAGCCTCAGAAATGCAGGTCAAAGGAAAACTCACAGAGAATCGATGATCAACCTTTAAGAAAAAAAAAAATTATCTGCACCATATTCAATTTCTTTCTCTAACTTATTGAGACACCATTAACTGGTGTCTCAAATTAACACCAGTGCAATGAGTCTTTGTAAATTAATGAGTTTAATAAGCGAACAAGAATCAATCAGTCTCCTTGTTTCAAAACTGCTAATAAGAACTTAAACTGAGTATAAACCCCTGAGTCACAGCCTCTTGCTAATAACATGCTTTTGTCTCTGAAGAGAATAATTAAATCATCACCACATTCCTTTTACTCTGTATAACTTCCTGTATGATATGAATTTAGATCAAAACATGCCCTTTCTCCCCTAAGGGTTCTTTGCTATATTGCTTAGGAAAATGGTTTCATGAATGACTTTTGTCCTTGAAGGCATACAAATCGGGCAAGGAAGTTAGCTATGTTGATTGCCTGAACCTTAAAAGGGCTTGATAAGCCAGATACACCCTAATATTCTATAACTGTGTTAGATAACACAGAGCTTGCTATCAAGTAGAAGCTGTGAACATGTTGACACTGACACAAGTAGTACAAAAGGTAGGTTAGATTGACAGTGCAGGGGTATATCGACAAAAGAGGCATATCTGAAATAACACAGAACATCCAGAATCTATCTAGTACTGTAATATGCAACACTAAAATACATGTGAAATTGAAGCTAGGTAAAAGATGTAAGGAAATAAGATTTTGCCATAAAGACAGCAGAAGACTCTAAGAAGAGCAAAAATCTAAATGAAAGTATGCTACATCAGATTTTCTCTCTGGCTACAGATCCTGGGTCACAAAGAAAAAAAAAAATATATATATATATATATATTAGCTGGTTAATATTAGCAATTTCTGGATCAGGTAAAGGTTATTGAATACAGAATGTGGAGAGAGATCAGAGGCTACCAAGTCTCATAAAATGGTGATAATGGGTGACCTTTGTAACCTGCATATAAATTGGTCAAATGTCGCAATGGGAAAAGGTTAACAGCAGCAATTTCTTGCTACCTGAAATGATTGCTTTTTGGAATAACTATTAAACAGCTGTATTTCCATCTGCCAGTATGTTCTTAGTTCAAACAGGTAGTGTATTATTATTAACAGCTGCATATCTCATACAGTCATGATGAAGTTCATGGAGTACAGTTAGGTCAGAGCACCAGGAAAATGAATAAAGTGCAGAACGACATGTAAGGTGACCTGGTTTCTCTTTCCCATCCTGACAGAGATCTGTTGAGTGATCTTGAATTCAAGTTCCTTGGCTTTTTTGGACTTTCATCTTGCCATCTGCAAAAATGTACTGTCCATTCACCAAAGGTTCTGTGAAGCTAAGCTCACAGCTATGTAGAGAACTTTCAAATTCTCTAACAGAGATGATGGGTAGAAGTGTAAAACATTGCTATGCGTGTTGAACAATTATTGTTTATGGTCCGTGAATGCCGCAGGAGGATGTCATCTTTCAGCAGATGGTCTAAATCAGCAACATTGTCTCCAATTAGACTAAAAATACCATGACTGAGACCAAATACATGAAGTCCACTCAGTCATTGACATCATGGCAGATTAATCTTCTTTAACAAGGGAAAAGCATACTCTTATTTCAAGTGGTGATGGAAAAAGTCTGAGAAGGCTCAGGATAGTGGCAGGAGCATCAGTGAACTATTTTCATACTTTCTGTGGTGCACAGATGGAGAGAGAACTAGACATCCTAACTCCCTGTGGGAAGGAATCTGTAAACTATGAGCTTTAAGTTCCTTGTAATGCATGACTCCAACTATCAGCTGGTCAACAGGTTTTCTTCTTCTACATAGAAGAGGGACCCCTTTGTTCAACACTAGAGCTTTGCTTTGGTGGACAAACCATGAAGTTAAACCCACAGACATTTTTTGCCTTTATGCAGTTTACAGACTGCCCCAAAATGTTGCTTTCACTGCTTCCTTTTACCTTCAGCAAGCAAACTCCTGATTCTGAATTTTGTTTTTACAATATTTCCAAAAGCATGAGCTACATAGCCCCAAATCTCAGATTGTTATTTCCATCTTCATTTTATCGATCACTTTACAGCCCAACTTTAAGATGTGTTTGTCTCCTGTTAGGCATATAAATGTTCATTTATCACTTGAAAGATAAGTGAGTGCAAAGTAGCAACCTCCCACAAAATGAGTGGCACATACAATTTTCATTACATTTGCTACTTGACTCCTTCATCCCAAATAACTAATGCCACCTACAGATATGTATTTTCCAGAGTTTTTATTTTTAAAATGCCTGCACTAAAATTAAATTTAATATATTAGTCTTCGTATATCTTGAGCCAAATTACCAAAAGACAGGCCTGATTCATCTGTGACCACAGACAATTAATCCTCTTGCTGCATTTGGTTTAGTGCAACCAGAACCTATTTTGGGGAGAAGAAACATTGTCTTTTTTCTGAGCTACTGCCCTGGGAAAGGGGGAATTTTGCAGGCTGGTATGCATTTCTCTGAAGAGTGTCTTTTCTTTTTAATTATGTTTAAAAATGAAAGGAAGTATGAACAAAGCTTTTTAAGATGGGTATGTAGAAATAGGATTTCAAGTCTATTTAGGGTATGGTCCTACAAAGAATAAATGTGTGCATAGCTTTGTAGAAACTCAAGGCCTATCCTCAGCTTATGCACATTCTAAGCTTAGGCATAATCAGACCTCTCACTTCAAAATAGAATTGTTCTTATGTTGTAGGAGACTGAAAGATCTTCAGCTCATTAACTGTCTACCTACTGTTTCATTTTTTTACAAGAGGCTAAAAATTGTTGCCCCAGCTGGAAAATGTTAGCCCATAAATGTGCAAGACAAAGATTAATTAAAGGAAGTATATGTGCAACAGCATATGTTTCTACATATGCAGGTGCAAGTGCAAACGTGTAAAAAATGGGCTCTTGATTCTGTAAATGTAAATTTTAAGTCCATCTCAATCTTTGCTTCAGTGCAACCTCAGAGTCCACATGCTTAATTTAAGAATATACTTGTCTGAGAGTTGATCTTTATACCAAGGATGTTTTCTATATGTATTCCAAGCTGAAATGATAATGAATGGGTCAAACATTGAGGGAAAAATAAATAAAATATAAATACATAAATAAATAATGGTTGCAAAGATGAGGTACACCCATTTCTTTGTGTCCTATACGATCCTCCATGGGTGCCACAGTGACCGTGACCTCACTGTAACAACACTGCTCATCTCAGCCAACGTGTCTTGCTAATCTACCTGTGGGTCCCACTTCATCATGTAGGAGGTGCAGAAATCTCTGCCCAATCTCTTCACAGATTAGTATCTCCACAGGGTATGGTTCAGTGCTCTTTTGGGACATGACTTCTAGCCCGGAAAGCAGGACAGCCTTCAGGATAATTAGCTTGAGCACCGTGCCTTGCTAGTTATACTGATTCCGTTGCACTCAGACACATGCTGCCCTCAAACCCTCAGGCAGCCAGAGCTGAGATTCAGGAGTTTGTATTACCCCTTTCCTTTCTCCTGCAGAGTATTCAGTCAAGGAGAAAAATCTTCTCTCACAGCTCTCTTTTCAGACCTGTGAGTGGGCTCTGTAGAAGCTGGAGAAGTTCTCAGGTTCTAAAGTAGGTTTATATAATATACTGCACTTTGAGACAGGGTAAGTAAATATATGAGAGAATATAAATACAGTGCCTATAAAGCTGTTTTACGGTCACTTTTCAGTGCTCTTTAAAATATTTAGAGATATTTTTTAATATTTTATTGAATATCCTGGTTTACAAGTAAGTGCCTAATAACTCCACAGTGTAATGCCTGACATTTTCCTGCCAATATCTGTAGCTTCTAGTGTTTCAAACAGTGTATTTCAGCAATAATATCAACTGAGTTTATTCAATTCAGTTTGCATTCTCTGGAAATGATGTGAAGAGGCAGAATAAGGAGTCCAGCAGGGCAATGCATATTCTAGCATTTGCTAAAAAATAGGAATCCTTTCCCATTTAAAAAAAAAAATAAATCATAATTTTCAGGAAAGAAAAAATATGCTATGCATTGGGATGGGAAGTCAAGACTGAAATTCTACATGCAAACTCTCTCTTTTCCCTTCACAGATACTTTGTGTTATTAATTATTCACTGGGGAAAAGCCTGAAATTTAAGCATTACACTTCTCATATATATCCTAATTGTCAGATGAGAGGGGTTGCACTTTTTTCTTGATCTCTGTCTTTGTGTCTCAGGTCTATAATGAAACAGCTCAGAAAAAAGAAAACAGCATCTTTGTTTCATAGTATATGATAGCCAGCAGGGAAGAAAATTCACCTGGGAAACTAGAGAAAGCATGCACATATTAGCATCTCTTTTAAAGTTATACTACTACTCAGCTGTTTGTTTCTGCTGAAAGCTACAGCCTCAGTAACTATTTGTGTGTTTTGTTACTTCTGTGGTGCAGAAAAGAGGAAAAAAATATTTTACTTTGTAATGGAAACTCCTAGTACTTGTGTGAATTGCTCTGTCTCAGAAGAGGGGCTGAACCTTGTTAAAATGTGCTAATGCTATTGCAAGTAGTCATAACCTGTAATTCAAATTCCTGACCTGAATTAGAAAGACAGTTACTCTAAAATTGTAACTGTCTCATAAGAAGCCTAGACTTGCTTTCTCAGTTTTCATGAGAAATTCCCAACTTCACATCAGTGAAGTTGGTTCAAAACTAAGAATGAGTGACAGAGGTGATTTCTCACCTAGGGTGTCATGTTGTGTTCAAGCCATAGTGTAGTGAGTTGTAAATATTCTTACAAATCAGGACAGTGTCAAGAGGAAATACTGCAACCACTACTAATATACAGGGCTGCTGACTTGTGTTTTGTTATACTTCCAAGTTTACTTCCCACAGGTGAAGGAGAAAAGACAACCTGGGCTCCTTATATACACTGAAGGCTGATCTTGAGATTCTTGGCTAGAAGAGAAATAAATCTCTATTATCCCACTCCCATTTTTTTTTCCTCTCTTTTCCCCACCACCACTTGGGAAAAAGCAAAACACCACCAAAAAAAAAAAAAAAAAAAAAAAAAAAAAAGCAGCTTATTATTAACAATACAATTAAGTATCAAAACATTATTAAATCCCTTAATTCACATATAGCTTCCAGGTAACAAAAATTGTATTTTTTTCTGTTATTTTTCTCAGTCCAGAATATATTTGGCAGCTGCTCTTTGGTGCTAAGAGTTTCAGTCCAGTTTCTAGAGGACAAGAGGGTATTTGTTTGGCATTTACAGAAGTAAACCACCATGTTTAATCTGACAACCCCATTTCCAAGCCCCCAGTGACCGTAATATCTATAAGCAGTGAAATAAATGTTTGAATCTATATGTTTCTTATTTGGCATCAGTTACTAGAGGTGACATTGTCCTAACTGTATGGTAATAATCCTGACCTTCCTTTTTGCACTGTCTTCATATTGTTGGACCTTAACAATGAAGAATGGACTTGAATTACACTGTGGTATGATCAGAGGTTTGGCATAAACAGAGAAAAATACATCAGAGTTCCTCAGGTTTAAATGGACTTGATGGGTTTCAAGTGGAGGAGAAGTTGTGCCGTGGCAAGGCAGACCATAAATATTGCTTTTGTTGCTGACAGCAGATCTAGGCATGCTGGTGGTTTGTGAGAGGGTGAGAGCAACTGAGAGTGAGAAGTCTGTGCTCCTCCAGTGTTAGCAGGTGGTGGTGAAACAAGGGCATCCAGTTAAGAGCACCAGGTAAGCCTCCAGGACGAGTGTTAGTGTCAAATTATGGGTATACCGATGAAAGAGGATAAAAATGAAGCCAGAAAACAGCACATTAACTGCCTTTCACCTCCAGACAGCCCTTTGTGGTAAAGGCTCTGTCCAGCCAACAGCACTAGCAATGCACTGCAGGAGATTTTCAGAACAGTAGCCAGATTTGAGAACTTCAGATCAACAAACATCACTGTCAGATCAGTAATTGGTCCTTTTCAAGGTCCTGTTTTAGTCTCAGTTGCACCTTCTCAAGTCCACATTGTTTGCATTAGGGTTAGTCAAGACAAAGTTAATTTCAGTAACCTCACCAAAGAGTAGACTGAGATAAGTTAAATACAAAGACAAAAGGGAAAGTCAAAGACAGTGAAGAGTTTCTAATGAACATCAACTAGGTAGTTTAGAGATCTTCAGCCTTAAAAATTGATGGGGAAGGTCCTTATTTTTCATCCATCTGCCACCTTTCTGATGATGTCTTAGGAATGTTTTACAATAATATTAAAAAAAAAAAAAAAAAAAAAAAAAAAGTGTGAATCCATAATGTCCATCAACACTCACACTTTGCAGAACTAAGAATAGGGGTCATAAATGGTTAGTGACTGTAAGTAGACCTTCTCAGTAATCCTTTCCCAAAACAAAACCCTGAAGTACAGTTTTGTTAAAGAAACACAGATAAACAATATTGTTGTTTTCTCTTGAAAGTGACTGAAAAAGCAGAGATGTTATATAACTGCCTGTCCTTTCCTCCTCCACTTACTCCAGTTTCACACTCAGTAATGTACTTTCAATTAGTTATCGTTAAGTGAAGTTTCCTAAATAGAAGTGGGAGAAGAAAAGGACTAGTTGCACTTCAAATACTCTGTCCATGCTCTCCTCCAAGTACTCCCACAAGATCAACACAGTGTGAATACCAAAATCTGTGCTCTTAAAAATGTTATATCCCATGCATTGAGTCTGAAGCCAAACTTTGGATCTGGAAACCTCTGTAATTTGGGGAGACTAAATGAGTATCTGAACACTGTGGCTCAGACCTTTTCCTAAAATATAGTGGTTGACCTCTATCTGCACTCATCATGTCCTCTTCTCAGATGACTGTGGCTCCTTTGCATGTTGTGGCCAACTGCTTCAAAACAAGACTGCACCAGAGAGCTTCCAGATAATGAAAAGTAAAAGCAGTAGGAGTTTTTTTCTAATGTGTTATTCTGTGGGATGTTTTTTCATTATAGCCTGAAGAAATTTTAAGTGAACAACTGAGTGTAGTTAAGTCATTATGTCTTATCTCTTGAATCAGACCACAATAATAACTGCAAGTCTGGGAGTTGTTTATTAGCATTTGCAGACAAATTTGCATGTTCATTTTAGCAGTTTTATTTTTATGATGGGTCATCAAGATCTGTTGCTGCTCATTGCCCACTGTGGTGGGCAATATTCTGCCATAATTTACAAATGACTGCTGTGAATTTTGGCTTCAACCACCCTACAACATTTGTTAAAAGCCACTGGATCTTCTCATACAATGGGAAGCCCCAGAATAACATGGTTACCATAAACTAAAAAAGTTTAGACTTCAAGGATCCGAGACCATGCCAAGTAGAAGAGTTCATCATATTTCCATGGGGTTTGATTTGCCTTAGTGTATAGGGAAGTACCTTATATTTGTGTTAGACGTGTTTCATAATTAGTGTTTTGAATGGGTTCATGGAGCCAATGCTCTGTAAATCTTTCCAAATAACTGCTGGCCTTGTGCCTGTGATGCTTGGACATAGGGTTCGGTGAACCCGAAGGCTGATTTCAACCCTGTATTGTAGCAAGAGTAATGGATTACTGTTGCTAAGGTCAGAAGAAGTATCTCAGAAATCTTCAGAAAGATAATGCCGCATGGAGCTTCAACCTAAATTAGTTTAAAATAATTATCTTCTTGGACCCAGCAGTGTGTCTTCAGTGGAAGTGGAACACATCTGCACTGTGAGATCTGCAGATTCTGGATACTGTGAAAGCTAAGAGAGTAAGATGTGTGGCAGATCCATGACATTGTGATTGAAATCTATCTCTGCTGAAATGCCTCAAGAGATGTGCGGGGGTTCTGCTTGGACTTGCAGACTTGCAACTGCAGTCTTGAAGCTCTCAGTGAAGGAAAAAATTGACCTCTTCCAAACAAGGACACCACTCACTAGCAGGAATGGTCTTTTAGATCCAGACAATTAAGTGGACAAAAATATCTGTAAACTATCCAGAAATAAGTATCTGTTAAAAAGGAAATAAGTAACATCTTAAAAAATACATAAAAAATAATCAAAGATTTAATTACACAAATAGGACAAATGCTCTTGGTGTAGCTTCTATCTGAAAGAATGGAATGACCCACATTACTGACCCTAGGTGATATCTCTCTGTGCCTTGATCTGACTGAAATAATTTGTGACTGGGTTTAATTGTTTTCATATATATATGTGTATATATATATATATATATGTATATATAATATTAAAAAAAAAAAAATCAAAAATCTTAATTTCCTTGCTTTATCTTACGTCTTATGTTTTTAAACATAATTTTTGAAAAATAATAATACATATACTGTAAAGTTCTCAAATAAAGAACGGAAAACACATATTACTACTTTAATTTTCAATTATCTATAAAATAACAGAATTTACTTAGAATGACCCTTTTGGCAATATCTAAAAAGCTAAGTGCATTTTGAAAATGGGCAGGTGGGAAATCCTGTTGATTTAGTATGTTTGATTCACAAACGTTTGATAGGGAACTTAAATTGGGCCTAAACTCTGGGTTTAACTCTTTGACAATGTAATAGAAAAGGAAAACAAAAACAAAAACTAAAACAAACAAACAAACAAAACATAAATTGCAGATTCTAGTGGGTACAAAATAGCTATCAGACAGAAATTCACATGGTCAGCAATGTGTCAGATAGCCAATTGTTTTTAATCTTCATTTTATGTGCTGGAATGATTATAGTTTTTTGTTTTGATTTGTTTTGTTTTGTTTTCCCTTACACTCAGTTCCTAATTTGTCTGAATCATACACAATGAATTCCTGCTTATAGTTCAGGCAATGCAGCTCTGAGCTCAGTGGAGTTGTTAACCTTTGTGCTCCAGGCAGATCTACAATATCTGGCTTGATTAATCTGTTTGCCTTTGTACAGTTTATTTAAAATGTCAAATGAATTATTAATGTGGGAAAGCATTCTGGGCCAAATTCATCTTCCAGCTACACCTGTGCTGCCTAAGTAAAATCCAAGGAATCTTACAGCTGTAAAGAGAGCAGAAGTTGTAGCTCAGAGTCATAACAAAGAACGTGCTCTGATCTTGGGTACATTTGCCAATGCTTGGAAGAGCTGAATGCCATATAATTACGTCTCTCATCAGTTTAAAGTTCACAAAAATTATAATAAATCTCACAATTTGAAACCTGTTGACTAAAATTTAGATAATCAAGACTACTGCTTTTACAATGGTCTCATGCCCACACACACCAGGATTTACCTTTCACTTTTTCATATGTAGCCATTCATTCTTCTTTTTTTTTTTTTTTTTTACATACCTGTATATACAATTTTCATAGCCAGAAACATTTCTATAATCACCATCCTTTCTACCTGAAGTATTGAAAAAACAGCATAAAATTAGAGAGTCTGTCTGTCTAACCAAAGATCAGTGAAGAGAGAGTAGAATATTCATAAAGATAAAAGAATTAGGGATTTAATTCAAGTTAGTAACTCATGTTCAATGCTATTGGACAGAAACTTAACCTTAGTGTCTATGTCATGTCATCTTCTTTGGCACTTTAGCTTGAATGAATTAGCTTTGATTAGCCAGAGTAAATATCTCTCTTTTTTTATTATTATTTTTTATTTTTTTCTGTTTTGCTAGTGTTGTTTGTTTGTTCATTTTATTTGTCTGATTACTTGTTTAATTTGCCACAGATATCTGGTTGTGGCTATATAATCAGCACTGGGTGTCTGAGCACAACACAAATTTTGCAATACTTATGTGGTAAAAGTCTTTTGGGAGGTTCTTAAACAGTGAAGACAGAGAAAATCTGTCATGCTTGAGGCAGCCTGAAGAAGCTAAATAGGTAATGAAAATGATCCAGTCATATAAGCAGAAAGCTGTAGCAAGTTTAGGAATAATGCCCATAGACCCATATGTTTCTGTGGCTAGGCAATATCCAAGTATCAAATCAATGAATACTCCCAGGAAAACCAATGGTCATCTCCAAAACTGTGGTTCATCCCATCTTAATATCTGAGGTAGATGAAATAAATTGCTCTATGGAGATACAATTCTCACCCACCAAATCTAGACAGAGCCTGGGTGCCTGGGTGCTGGCTGACTGGCTTAGACTGAATGCATTACTTTGGAAGCTAGCTGAAAAAAAAAAAAAAAAAAAAAAAAAAAAGTCTTTTTAACTGATTTGCTACAATCATCATTCAGTGATTTTGTAGAAGAGTGATACAAAATCTCAGTCTCCTGAATCTCAGGTAAACCTTTCTGAACAGTCCTGTAGGCATTAAAGCAAGCTCTTGAAAACCAGCACTTAAGATAATCAGAAGGTAAACAAATAAGATTGCACATTTCCAGGACTATCACTAAAAAATAATACTAAACTTGGTAGTGTGCATCCATTCAATTCTAAAAAGATACTATTTTTTGCTGTCTCAACAGTATTTTTTTTCAGAGATTGTTTTGTATATGAACATTTGCTTTTGAGCTCAGCAATATTCTCAGAGATGCTAGTGAATTGCATCTCCAAGTATCTCTTTTAACAGCATCCCAGGAGGATTTCAAATATTGTTTTCTAAAAAGCTGTGAGCCAATTGTCCACTTCAGAGGAAGACATTCCTGCTAAACCTGCAAGTTTTATATGCAATCTTTCACATGGTAGCAAAACACACAATGCATATCTTGAAAAGTAGATCTGCACTGATAAGAAATAATATATGAGATGAAAATGTGATGTCTTTTTTTCACCACAAGACAAAAGCTCTGATGAGTGCATTGTTGCTGCTCCAGTTATGTAGATCCTGCTGACTTGTTTTCTTCTTCAGAAAACCATACGTAGGTCAGCCAGCTAGTCCAACCTAAACACTAGTCACACAATCCTGTCCCAACTTCAAATACACACCTGCACTACTCACAGCCTGTGTGTAATGCAAGCCTCTTTGGATGAATAATATAAGAATACCAGAAAGACCCATTTTGAAGGACAGTCCTTGTTAGCCCTTCAAACTGAAGAAGGTCTTTCCCTTAGCCTTTGAGGTTATCTTGTATGAAAGGCCATTGCTTTTTAGGATAGTAGTATGCCGAATGGAGCAGGTTTGATCAACTCTCATTGCATACATGGGGATAGAATGAGACTGGTAACTTTTTATTTATTTATTTATTTATGCTTTGAACAGCATTGTTAGATTTCCAAGAATTCTGCCCAGCTGTAGAACTAGATGACATTTCTTTTCTAACTCTGCTCCCTTGTGGATATCTCTCTTATTTTGTAATCTTCTCTTAAACTACAAGTTCTAGTACAAGAGCTGAAGCTTATAGCTTGAAGTTAGGAAGAGATTATATATATTTTTAATACCAATCTTTGCATTGTATGAGGCAAACACTCCATTGCCAACATACTGTTCATGTCATACCATTAACAAAGTGATTCAATATTTTTCTATTCAGTGTCTGAAGTTTAGTTCCCTCCTTATTTTTGCTCTTACAAAATGCTAAACTGAATCTTGCCTTGTAAAGCCTATATATACTGTTTTTGCCCAGACTCCATGATAACAGAAAATATGGCAATACATCCTGAAACTAAATTGTCAACTGAAAATACGGAAGAGTTTAATAGTTTTAGAGGCCTGAATGTAATCACAGAAATGTGGGAATTAAGGCATCTTCCCATCCAAGTCGTTTGAGATCCATTTCTGGTTTAAGATTTGACATTGTTGGTACATGGGACAATTACCTGTTGCTGAGATTGTCTTTTCTCCATACTTCAGTGATTTCGGTGTCTAAGCTGAGAGTCCACAGAGCTTTGGTCTCTCAAGGTGTCCATACAGAGAGGTAAGTTTCAGTAGCAGATGAATGGGAACCTAACTGAGGTTCAGGGAACTGTCATATAGAGAAACCTGTACAAGAAAAAATGACCCTCTTCTATTAGATTACTATGAGGATCCAGACACTGATATAACAACACTACAGACTGAGCAATTGCCCTAAAAATAAAACTGCCTGAGCAACAATGTCAGAGAGAGCTTCCCAGTGCTATCCTCCACATGGATTCCAGGCCTGGTGAGGGGGTCAGAGGGAGGAGTTCAGATTCGTTAGTCTGTTCAGCCTTTGGGCTGTCATCCAAGGCCAACAGCAAGAATGCCAATGGTGGTAGAGGTTTGTATGATGTGGTGTACCCTCTCCGCCGCTCCAAAACTGTTCTTTATTCTCTTGTGTTCTTGGAAATTCCAAGACTTTTTATAAAGATCTTACAAGAGGGTAACCAAAAATATTATATAAACCAACAGCATTCTTCCAGAAGTGCATTTTGCCGCCTGGTAGCTACCCACATTGCTTCAGTGTCTAACGACAGTTGACTTTTGAGGTTGTGCTTCTCAGTGTGCCTAAAGGTGCTCAGTTATGTGGTTTCCTGACCACCACAGTCCTTAGGGACTGATGAGCAAAATCAGATAAATACAGAATTCAGTGCTGACAGAAACACAAATGCCCCAGTTCGTCACTGCATGTATGTAAATGCTTAAATCACACAGAATTTAGTGCTATTTAAGTCAGCTTTTAGCCACATTAGTCATCCTTACTTTCAGTTAGGGTGGCATAGGCTTGACTGAAATTTGAAGACCCCCAAAATGTGGCCTCTCTATAAATCCTCAGGGTGCAGAAGAGATTTTACCAGTAGGCAATATAGCAAATACTGAAGTAAGTGTTAAGAGATATGGAAATAATTAGCTTATCACTAGACAAGCAGAGGCAGTTTGAAGAGTAGGTACAGAATCACCAAAAACTGACAGGGAGCTGCTAAAACAATTTTTGTATACATCTGCAGCCCAGCTTTTTCTAGATATCCAAGGTAAATTACTCCTGTCTAATTCACTTCTGCAGCAAATAGAGCTAAGTATGGGGTTTTACTTTTTGTGCCTACTTCAATTATATTATATTGTAATTTATTGGTATGGGCTCCCTAATGATTTTTCTCTTAGAGAATATTAAGAAGTCACTGGCTCAGAAATATAACTGACTGCAATGATCTGTTCCACCATGCAACATACTTGAAAGGAAAGGTATTTGCTGTAGTACTTTGAGAGAATTGTCTTTGAGAATGGCATTTTAAAGTGTTCACCTAAATTACAGTTGTGATGTAAATATGACAGGTTTAAACTAAGGCAGCTGAGAAATTACATATATGAAAAATTACAGTGATATGATCTCTTTGCACTGGTGCATAAAGATTTAATCTCCTGGGTTAAGTACCCAGAACACAGCAGTTGTGTCAAGATAATAGTTAGAAGAATGCTTAAAGAAATGTTTCTCATGGTTATTTCTCAGAGCTTTGAGGTATTCTCTGAAGGAAACGTATTTCATGGAGTACAGGTGCAAAGTTCTCGTGGTGGCCCCAGATGAACAAAATTCTAGGGAAATGTAGGCAGGGGAGGTAAGTGACCACTAAAGGGCTGGACCATGTATCAGCTCTGATCTCAGCCCTTCACTTTCTAAGAATACCCCATAAATTTCTGGTTAAAGCAGCAATAACAACTACCAGAAAAGTGGTAGAATTCCTGGAGAATTTGGCAGAGATTAGGTCAAGAAATGCTACTAAAATATATATATATAAATCCTCTGAACCTCTGTAACTGTGACAGAGTATACCCTAAAAACATTTGGAGATATCTAGGTATTCTGGAAAATGTAACCTGTAGAAAATCTCTTATACTAATTTGACTGTTATAATAAATACCTTTGATTTTAATTTTCCTAGAGTAAATATTACGTAGGTCCTTCCCCTTATATCCATTGCCATTATTCCCCTTACATCTGAGTGTGATGGATACTGTTAAATATGCATTCATGAAAACACAGCCTTTGGTGTGATATTTGAGTTACCTTTGTTCAACATTCTGCATTTGCTGTATAACATCAGCACAACAGGTAATATCTCACAGTACCTGTCAGAAGGTTATAACTCTTGCATGGGGTTTGGAGGGACAGCTCTGCAAAGGGACTAGGCACAGGCCTTGTATTATTAAACATTCTCATCAGTGATAGGGAGGATCCCAAAACAAGAGGACCTCAGGACTGTCCTACTTAGAGAATGGGAGAAATGTCTGGATTTAAGGAGTCTGAAGAGAATCTAAGGGGCATTGAGTGCAAGCATCACATACTTGCTGTGACAAAATACATTAATATTATCTTTGGTGTGCAAGTGAAAAGTACTGAGACAACAAAGTGCCTTGTGTGCAACACAATCTTCTGCTACTCTCTGCAGAAGAATGATGCACAGTTCTCTGCTGTCTACATCTTTCAATTGTTGTGGAAAAGCCAGGCTATTCAGACGGAAGTTTCAAATGTTTTAAAGATTATGAAAATTATGTACAAGGAGAGATTTAAAGATCTCAATCTGTTTATGCTAGCACAAAGAAGAGAGAGTACAAGTATTAGCCCTTTCACAAGGAGAAGAAAGTTGGTAATAAAAAGTCTTGCAGAGAAAGACATCACATAACACAAGAAATAAGGGACAAATATTTAACAGGAAGAACTGTTAATCAATATAACAAACCACTGGTAGATTGTCTTCTGGAATACATATTTAAGCTGAAGTAGAAACAGAAATTATAATTTTCATATAATAGTAAGCAGGTGAAATATAATGGCCTGTAATATGTAGGAGTTCTAGGTAAATAGACTTCTTGGCTTTAAAATCCGTTAATACTTTTCTCCTAGGAAAACAATTCATACGGTTCTTTCCTTCATATAAAATAGTTGCTGCAATAAGACACGTTTTTTAAAAATAAAATTCCATCACATGAACAAAGTCAGATGCCAAATAAAAGCAATTACACAATGGCCAATTGTAGTGGCCTTTCTAAACAGTCACATTCCATATACTACAACTGTAAATAGTTACTTGTATTGCAGACAAAAAAAAAAAAAAAAAAAAAAAAAAAAGTAGGAGAATTGCTTTTAAGCATCTTTGATACTGCTCTTAAATTGTAGTCTTCATTTCAAGCTGTTGAAAAAAATCTACCAAACACAAAATCAGATAAAATCTGCAGGCATTTCAGCTCTCTTCATTTAATAGGTTCTTCACAAAATCCTGGGATGTGGGCATATCTCCTTCAGCTTTCTTTCCACAGACAATATCTTTGTTTTCTTACAGGAGACCTGAAATTTTTGGAATGATTCTCTCCAGGCTGCTTTGGATAGACCAGTGTATAGAATTGGTTCCCTACTATAGCATCATGAAGATAGCCCAAAAATATCTTTTAAACTGGTAAAGACAACTTTTTATATGGTATATGTGGTAAAGAGACAACACTTTGAACTGTAAAAAAAAAAAGCCAAATTATATACCGGTATTAATCAGTATTTTCTAGATGATCTCAACTATTATCCTCACATTTATACAAGAAGAAATCTACAGTGATTTGTCCAAAGTTACCAAATATTCTACCAGTGAATCTGAGAGTAGACTGAGTGTTTGTTTGGTGTTCTTTGGTGTTCTTCTTGTCCTTCAAGCAACTTTACAAAACTTTATTTTTGTGTATAGAGAGAATCTCTCTCCATTTCTATAAATCCTTTGTGCTCTTCCCCCTCCACCCCCCCCCCCTTTTTTTTTCACATCTGTAAGACTTTCTCTAAGATTTCTTTTCTGTATGTATTTTTTCTATGCATGCTGCTGGCAAAGAGGAGAAAAGCTGGCAAAAACTCAGGTATTTTACTGTACATCTGGAAGCTGGTTTTGCAGACCTGGGGCGAAATTCTGGCCCAACAGAAATTAATGGCAAAACTTCAATGGGGCAGAATTTCACCCCTGGGAATTAAGTAAAAATATCACCACCCTTACAAGCTGAGAACAGAAACTTGCTTTCAACAGGACTTTGCTACTACCTATTCTGCAGTAGTTCTAAAGAGAGTTTTGTAGTCGGTCCAGTTAGATGTTTAAAGGAAATAAGAATAAAATTGTGATAAATTCCATTTCACTGACTTATGAAAATAGAGACCAATTAATTTGTGTATATAGAAAATTTCTGACAAAATCTTATACCTATGTTGCATAGATCTTTTTGTTACTGACTTAGAGTGAAGCTATTTCTAAGACATATTTTTCTAGATAACATAAATATATATATATAAGTTGAATTTGGAAAAGTTCATTAGGTGGTAATAAATCAAAATAAAATCCCTAAATAAACAGAAACCAAGAATTCAAACTCCCAGATGGGGAATAAATAAATAAACAAATAAATAAATAAAAATGATGGGGGAAGGCAAAAAGAAATATATCAAAAAAGCTCGTTATAATTTTAAACAAACATTAATTCAAAGCTAAATGGAAAGGAACTCCATAATTGCTTCTAAGGGTTATACTTTTGGGCCTCATTTTTATGGAATTTTCCAAAATCTTTCAGTTCTAAGTACTGAAGTCATTCTGTGCTTTGTGACTGGATGCAAACACAGCATTGTTGGAAGACAAATTTTGGTCTGCATCTTCAAAACAGAAAGAGACCATAGATGTTTGTCCAGGTGTTCCTTTTTCTTCCATTTTAAAATGCAGACCAAAAGAATGAACATAGTTGACTGGAATCTCTCTTTTGCTTTTTGCAAAGGGTGAAAGCAGTGAGATCCTTGAGACCAGTCACTGAGGCTTAAGAATGACTGACGTTAGGCTTTGCAGAAGTGTGGTGCTGAAAGAGAAGGGTCATTTGAATTACAGCCCAACAAGGTTGCATGCAACAAAACTGATCACTGTCCATGTGGTAAACTGTGTAAATTCACAGGGAAAGGCTAAAGACTTGTCTTACTCCAGGCTATTAAACTGCATTTTTTTTCCTTTTACAGTTCAGTTTTTTGTTTCCTCTTACTCTTTCATTTTTTGTTTTTATTTTCTCTGGTCAGGTTCCAAGCCACTCACCTCCCTGCTTCAGACAAAGCATTTTCTCAGGTGTTGTTATCCTCATAATCTCAGTTAGTAATTGATTCACATATATCACTTTCCAAGATGGCATTGCTAGGATTACTAGTAGGAGATACACAAAAGGAAGGCCATAAATACAGCAACACATTTAGAGGAAATAGAGAAACAGAGCATAGTAGTGTGTCAGCTGTGTCTTTACTTATGTTCTCGTGTTATTTTGGAAAAAAAAAAAAAAAAAAAAAAAAGGAGAGAGAGAGAAGCACTCATCATGTTCTGAGTATGACTCAAGCATAGTAAAAAAAATATGCTTTAAAGTGTATTAGATTAATTCTGGAAGAGCTAAAATTGGCATACATGACTTTTAGATCAGTTTGCTTCAGACAGCTTTGGGATTTTGTGCAGGTGCTACTAAAATGTGATTATGTCATTGTTCCAAAATTCACGGGGATATCAGCAGAGGGGTGTGAACCTAGTCAAAGTGAGCAGTCATAAATATTCCAATAAATATTTTTTTGTCTGCCTCTATGAGGTAGTATATAGTATTAGAGTGTTTCACTTCAGATATGTGGGATCAAACATATCTATTTTTGAGAGCTCAGAACTATAAATTTTGCATAAATTACAGGAATCCAGAGCAAGGGACAGACTTCAAAACAGCTCAGCTCAAGCTTTGTTTTGACATTTGTACTTCAGGCTGACTTTGCTTTAGAATTATTTTATGATTATTCCGATTTCTTGATTTTTTTTCTTCATTTTTTGTTTGGGTAACATTTTAAGATTTTAATCAACATTTGTCATTAGCTGTAACTTTTTATCTGTCTTATATGACAGGGCCTGACTCATTATTATTGTTTTGAGTTCACTGAGAATTGACAGTGATTGATACTACTCAAACAGAAGTGGGTGATCTTCTCTATAGTCCACACAGCTTGAGAGTTGGATCCTGGCAGGCACTATTCCCTTCTCTCATGTGCCTACCAGAGTGAAAAGATACTATTCATCATGCATGGGGTCTGGATCTTGTGTTCTTCACATTTTCTTGTTCTGTCAAAATAAAGGCAAGAAAAGCCTTTGGTTGAATGTAGTTATGAAGATACTTGTCCCCCATAATTACCCAATTTATCTGTACAAAAGGACGCCACACTTAGATCTGGAAAAGTATTGCATTTTTGGGAACTGTTTTGAAACGGACCAAATTTGAGTCAGTGTCCATCTGATATCACTTAGTTGTTGTGGTAGCATTGTTTGAAGTGGTTTCCTTCAGCATTGGCTTGGGCTCATAAACCAGTCAGCAATGGTACATGCTGCCACCCACATTTAACTCAGAGGCAAGCAATGCACAGCTGGAAATAGTCATTGCTCTAGAAAGAGCTGTAAGAGCAAAGCAAATGTCAAACTTGCTGACTCATGTCCTTGGCTAGCTTGGTTTTCAGGAATGTAATGGTTTATGAAGGGATGAAATCTAGAACTGCTTAATTATACAGGGGGAGATGTCAGGATCCTGTCAAAAAAAAAAGAAAAAAAAAAAAAAAAAAAAAAAGTCTGCCAGAAAATACTCTCTTTTCTGCAAACAACATACACAATTGGAAGTTCTCTTCAGTGCAGAGCTTTGTAGATTTTTACCATATTTTAGCAAAGATATAGAATAAGCATAATATAATTGTCAGCGAGGACTGCAAAGACAGGTAAAGAAAAGAAGTTGTGGTAGATCTGCCGAGCTTTGATAAAAGATAGATTTAAATGAGATTAACATGCTAAAGTCTTAGGGGTGAAGTTTTGCTTGAAATCTAATCACAATACAGCAGAGCAACAAGTAGAACAGTGCAGAAAGTAATCAAAAGTAAATGGACCGTAAACTTGCAAAGCAATAAGTGCCAAAATCTGTAACAAAAATCTAGTGGAATAACTCTATCTTCCTCCTTTCTACAGTACATTAAAAAAAAAAAAAAAAAAAAAAAAAGCATTAAGATATGGTAACAAATACCTCATCGTTTAATTAAGTTAGTTTTGCTCTTGTGTCTGCTCCCCTGCAGTTTTCTAATAATGATTTCTGCATCTTGTTAATTATTTGCATTATAATAATAGCATGCTGGGTGTTAGAGGAGATCAGACTTTCATTTCAGCAGGTTGTCCTATGAAAGTAAGAGTCAAAAAATTTAAAAGCAAACAAACAAACAAAAAAAAAAAAACACACACAAGAAACAGCAAACACAGCAACAAGAACAAAAGATACTATGGAGAAGAGGAAGGGAAGGGGCACTCTCCCCAGTTCATCAATAGAGCACTGAATACTCCCTAGCTTCCAGATGGAGCACTGTGATCTGTTAGTCCTTCAACTGTCATAATCAAGGTTGCAGAAGTGACAGGATACCAAGACTTGGTAATAGGTAATTGCATGGGGTGTGAGAGACCAGATTCACAGATGGTCCAGAAAACAAACAGGACTTGAATTGGAGAGACTAGTATTCTCTATGAGGGCCTGAAACTCTGAATCAGTCAATCTGTTCTTGCAGAGTCATCCTAGATGTGAGGAAAACAGCCTTCAGAATTGATAGGACATTTTAGTTTTCATGAACTGTCATTTTTCAACAGGTAACTGTTCCATAAAACAAAAATATTTTTCACCTGCTCATCGACCGTGTTTGCCAGGGTGCAGTGAAGTTTGCCAACAAATTCTTCTCTTAGTGGTATTTTGCTGAAATAAATGATTAATTAATGAATTAATTAGAAGTATAGCATCTGTATATAAATTTCATATATTGGGACTTCAGAAAGACACTAGAACTGTACCACAAAATAAAATAGTACTGCTTTCAATCCTAACATTTCCCAGTCAATCCCAGTAACATATACAGACATTTTTTATTGTTTGAGTTAAACACTTTTCCTCCAAACGAATTATGGTAGGCTGAAGACCTGCAATCACTTTTTCTATTCTCAACCAGCCTTTGTTTTTCCACACCACTCACTCCAAAACTGACAACAAGAAAGGTCAGGTAGGTCACACTTAGCTAGTCCCAAATGCCACAGCATATTATCAAAGAGAGAGAATATAATTATCTTTTCACAAGTGGTAATTAGTAAGAATACCCCCCATCAATTCTGTTTAGCATTCAACATTTGCAGCGTGGCAGAAGCCAAAGCTTTACAACAGCAAGGCCAAGTTACCTTAATAAGGTTAAAAGAACACAAAATGCTGAAGGTTTTTGTGTCAGCAGGAATATTTAAAACTCTGAAACTAGAAGGAAATACTCTTTCAAAATGTTTTTTGTAAAATTCTGTATTGTGAAAACATGTATTTGGTTAGGGTGTTCTTTCTGCATTTTAGGAGACCTTGCACAGGTAATGGATAACAAATAGGTAGCAAATCATTTAGTATTATTATGAGGTACAATTCTGAACCTATTATCATCTCATTTTCATAGAAAAGCAATGTTTTATATACAGTAAGTAAATTCTTCTCTTTATTACTAAATCTATTTACATGCACAGGGAAAAACAGAGGTAGTGAGAATTTAAGTCACCAGTTAGAAAAGAGATAGTTAATTTAGGATACCTCTGTTTCTGGGTGCCTGATGTAAGTACTTGGAATTATTTTCTGAAGTTCTCAATTGTGGTCTGGCTTAAGCCCCAATCTCCCTTCTCCCAGGTCTGTGCTTTAACCACAAGCCTATTCCTCAGTCCCTCTACAGTGAATAAAATTAAATTATGTAGATATTGAGAGTCTTCATTTCGGTATCTGTGGCCTAACATTGAAAGTATCCTGGATCACCAACAAAGAGTCCATACACTACAAATGCTTATTTCCTGTCATGTCATATCCACAGGATCTTTTTTTTTTTTTTTTTTTTTTTTTTTTTTTTTTTTTTTT
>NC_048894.1:148990933-149020294 GCF_011077185.1 Oxyura jamaicensis
TTTTTTTTTTTTTTTTTTTTTTTTTTTTTTTTTTTTTTTTTGCCAAGTTAACTTTCCTGTATGTAATGGTCTCCAGTTTCAGCACCGAATGAAATGGCCTTGGACATATCATTTAGGACTGTTTTATGCTACAATAGTCTGAACGTGTCTCATTGATTTTTTCCAAGTGATGTCTGGCTTTCTGTTACTTGTCTCATAACTACAGAATCCTGTTCTGGTGGATTCACAGTTGAAAAGCCCTGAACCTTTCCTTGTACTGCCAAGGGGAGCAAATGCACTCATTCTGACACCAGACCCACAGAGAATTCCAGGAATTCCCACAGAAATTTAGCCATAAACCATTTGGGATGATCACAGAAATGTCCAATGGGAGGGAATGAATTAACATTCCCCCACTTCTTTCAAACCACTGAAAAACACACTGAGTCTTTCCTTTTTCAGGAGGCACAGCCAACTGCTGACAGTCAACCCAGTGTCCGCTTGGAGCAGACTTTTCAGTGTATCCAGGAAAATCAGCTTTCTGGCAATTATCTAGTGGTATAAAGCTTGTAGGTTATATGAGGAAACAGATATGAAAGCAGGGTTAATTTTCTTCTTACATTCTTGCTTGTCTAAGAAGAACTGAAAAACCACAGACAATTAGCTAAAATGGAAAAATATATATATATTAAAAACAACAAAAAACTCCTGTAGAAAAGTCATTGTTACAGGATGCTTGAGAAAAAGAAAGTACTTACTTGCCAAATTGTAATTACTGTTGAACTAACAGTATGGGGTTATGATACAGTAGTTAACAGATTTATGCATTGTAATTTCTCTCAAGCCTTTGATAAGGAATCAGGATAGCTCTGGAATTGCTCTTACATGAATTTCTCCTGTAGACATGTAGATGGACTCTGTCAAGCTCTGTCTATAAGCCAGTTAATTGAAAGCTTTAATTTTCAATATTACCCAAGCAAATTCAAGTGATTTCACAGGCATTCTGTGCTCAGCAGAAAGTAATACAGAATATATTTCTGTTGGTTTGGGGTGAGTAACCAGTAGCCCATCAGGGACTCTATTTCTATCTTCTACCTTAAAGACCAGCATAATAACTCTCTATCACTTAGGTCAACCTTATGGCTAAATCAAGACCTTTAAGATACCTCATTCATCCAGAAATTGCCTTCCCTCCTCCCTATCTGCTGAAAAGATATATTATGACTTCCCCAACAAGTATTTTTTTTAATGGTTTACAGCAATCGCATTGGTCATCATGAATGAAGTCAAAGTCAGGAAGTTCCCTGCCTGCTTACAGATGGATTCATTTGTTTAATGTCTTTAAATCATATGAGTTCTTGTTCTTCCTTTTGCTGTTTGACTGTGATGGTGTTTAAGAGGGTATAATTAATTTCAGGTCCTCCATCTGAGACCTTATGAGTTCATGATATAGTTGGCAAGACAAAATATGAGAAGCAAAAACTGCCAGATTTTTAATATCACATAGGCTTTTTGCCCATGTGATATTTGCCTCAGGCCACATGGAGAGCCAGCATCAATGGCAGGGTCTGAGTCTGGGACCCCCAGGTATGTTGATCTGAACCTTCTGCTTGTAGTTGCATCCTCCAGGCTCAAAGGAAAGGGCTTTTCAAAGCTTGCCACTGTGAACCCAACACAAGTCTGAAAAAGAATCAGTTAGTTACCAGCAGTGACCGCACTCTGACCCTTATTTCAAATGCATGTAGCATTAAACATTAACCAGCCAAAGAACTAAAACCTTGCAAGGGGCCTGTCCAAAGCACAAATCAACAATAGCATGCAGTGTGCTAGGGACAGACACGCAAACGCCAAAGATATTCTTCTCTCGTCTGATCTATTCTCTGGCATTCGGGTTTTACTTAAAACTCTTTAAATAGACATAACCTACTTCTCTGTCTTTTCTTGCCTCAGATTGCTACAGAAGGCAAAAATAACTACCTATTTCCAAAATACAAGGAAAATAATGGATTTCAGCCAGACAGTTTTCACTGTGAATATTATTGACAGCATCATTTAAAATACAAAGGTGAAAGGACTTTTTTTCTTTTTTTCTTTTTTTTTTTTTTTTTTTTTTTTCTTTTTTAGCTGTCGGAAATCCTAGTAACACACTCTCTTTGTTTCCAGTTGACCAAGGCTAGAAAATCCTTGCCTGACTTCTTTATGTACAAACATATAACATCCTTGTTCCTGGCTCATGGGAGGCACCTCGTAATGCCGGCTGTCAACTCATTTGTGACACATAACTGTAGCTGAAAAGTGGTTGAACTGCTGGTATCGTAATGCACACATTGTTCAAGATCATCTAACAGCATTAGGAAGAGGATAGCTTCAGGGTTCTAATTAAAAGAAATCATAGGCAATCAAATCAAGTGCTTCCTATTTGTATTTTATTTAATAAAGAAGGAATGACACAGATAGTATTTTCCTCCGTCTTGCCTATTCAGTAATGGTGAAAGGGGCAATGAGCCCTTCAAAGTTCTGCAACAGCCGTAAACGAGTCCCAAATCGATTGCCATCCCCAAGCCCCTTCTCTGAAGGCTTAATGGTATTTTCACGTGGGATCCAAAGCAGGCGGTCTTCAAGGAAAGTTATTGCATCTGGTGAAAAAAATAAAGTTGACATTTTTTGACAAGACCCTTAAGTATGCCTCTCCCAGGAGGGTTGTAACATAGAAGAGGCTGAGCAGGTGGTAATAATCAGCATTACATACATTTGAGCATTTTCTATAACATGGATTACTGTGGAATTCCTTCCTCCCCCTCCTCTCCTTGGGGAGACTTGTACAAATTGCAAGCATTTTCAAGGTCCTTTGATAAGCATTTCTATCACCAGTTTCACAGCTGTAGCTGGATTGTTTAAAACATATGAAACACAGACCCGCCCGCCCTCTGTGATGGATAGGATAGGATAGGATAGGATAGGATAGGATAGGATAGGATAGGATAGGATAGGATAGGATAGGATAGGATAGGGCTTTCTCTCCCTTCTTTTTTTTTTTTTTTTTCAGATCCTGCTAAGCCTTTTTTCAAATATTACCTAAAAGTGTTCTGCCGATGGGATTCTGATGGTGTTTAAGCTGCAAGAAGACATTGTTTATCTGCTTTGGAGTGAAGAGTAGATGCAAAGCCACACCTCAGAGAAAGTTGGTAAGGAAATCTAAAGGTAACTAAGCAAAGATTAATGTATTCCTATAAGAGGCCAATATCAGCTTTAAAGCCTTTGCCCCAGTTCTCTTCTTGCCTGCATGAGAAAGAAGTAAATAATAAAACAGTTTCAAGGCTAAGGAAGGAATCCCATAGCGAAGAAAGATGTGATGATCTTCCTCATACAAGGTCTCCACTACATGCTCTTGGGAGCTCAGCTCCACATGGTGACAAATGGTCTCTGTTATGAAGACCTTGCAATTTAAGATGAGACATCATAATGACACAATCACATGTGACATTAGAATTGACACCAATAAATGTTTTTATAATTAGAGTTGGGTGATATGTTTTCATTGAACAATGAAATGGTAAAAAATGCAGTTTATGGAGGTTACGGAAGCAATTAAGAAATGGTGAGTCGTCTGTGCCACAAAATGAGGGAAAAAAATGGATAGTGAAAATAGGAGATAGAGGAAGGCTCTTGAGCATAATGACTCATTTCTATTCATAAATTTTAATAATCTTCTTAATTTTACATTTCTGAATTTTATCTTTTTTTTAATATATTGGTTTTCTAATTTTTGAATTCATTCAGAATTTATTTGTTTATTGAGAGCAGCCCTGATGAGAAGGACTTGGTGGTGTTAGTTGATAAGAAGCTCAACTTGAGCCAGCAATGTTCTCTTGCAGCCCAGAAAGCCAATCATATCCTGGGCTGCATCAAAAGCAGTGTGGGAGAGGGAGTTGATTCTCCCCTTCTACTCTGCTCTTGTGAGACCCTACCTGCAGTACTGCCTTCAGCTCTGGGGCCCCCAGCGCCAGAAGAACATGGACATATTAGAACAAGTCCAAAGGAGGGCCACAAAGAAGCTAAGAGGGACGGAGCATCTCTCCTGTGAAGAGAGGCTGAGAGAGTTGGCGTTGTTCAGCCTGGAGAAGAGAAGGTTCCAAGGAGACTTTATAGAAGCCTGCCAGGGGTGTTGGAATTAGATGGTCTTTAAGGTCTCTTCCAACCCAAATGATTCTAAGATTCCATGAATTGAATTTAATTTTATTTTTTCCAGAGGAAGAGTATAAATTTGCTGGGAAAAGAAAGCACTGTGCAAAGTGTTCGTATCATTTATTATTACTTTTTTTTTTTTTTTTTTTTCTGAGTCAATCTAAAGCAATTATTTTTGTTTTGACATAAAAATCCACTTCTGTGACTTTTTGGGATTCTTCATATGCTAAGTCTTGGATTTTTTTTTTTAAAATAATTAAAAAAAAAAAAAAAACACTTTCAATAGGAATATATTAAATGTACACTTCTTCCTCAATTGTCTAGTGTATCTGCATCTTCACAATTATTTTATGAATTTATGTAGCACTAGTCTTTAACACTTGAGCAGTTCCACTGAAAGGGACTTTCTATTCTATATAAATATTTACATTACTCTGATGAAATCAGACTTCAATATGCATATGTTTGCTAAAGAATATAAGGGATTATAAGGGTTTCTTAGTTTTTTGTTTTTTTTTTTTTCAGAATAGCTCTAACTATTTTTTAGGTAGTTATTAGATATTGTTTTATTATTATTAACAACACAGATATTTTAGATGCTTCATAGCTAAAAATTGTAGACCTTTTTTTTTTTTTTCTTCACAAATATGCTTACCCTCCAATCAGTAATTCTGTCAGCTGTCTCCTGGTTTCAGACATGATCATTTTATTTTGTGTTCTTATTATTTCTTTTTTTTTTTGCCAGAAAACTGCAACATGTTTTTGTTTTACTTACATTCTAGAAGAGCTTCAACAGAGGTAAGCCTAAATAAAACCAGTGTGCTCTTCTGTGGTCTCTTCTGACTGGGTTACTTTCATGTCTCAGCACACTGAGGGCTTTATTTTCAAAGCACACAAGCAACGTCCCCTGAAGCCAGAGAAAATAAATGATAATTTTACTGGTTCACTTCTATCACCTATGTTGCAATTATGTCTAACAGTATGCTTAAGACCAGTTTATTAGGACAATATATTCTCACATGAAGCAAGTTAATATCTGGTTTTGCTTTAAAAGATCATTTTGCTAATGATATTTGGATTGCTTCATGGAAACATTAGGGATGTGTCCAAAGACCGTGTGTGTGTGTAGGAGAAAGAGGCCAGAGATACTGTAATAATCTTGGTACATGTACAGGATTGTCTGCCTGTGTTTCCGTATCTCTGTAAATTCTTTGTGTATTTGTGAACTAGCATAAAGTGTGGCCTCAATAAAACAAAACATTTCCAGTGAACTTAGAAAGATCTTGCCAACAGAAGCCAGAGTAAAATGTCAACCACTGTAGTTGTAAAGTATACCCTTAAATTAAAAAATGCCCTGCAATGGCCCTATGTCTCTTAGTCCTCATATTTCTATTGAGTGAGCTGTATAGACTGTGTGTAAGCTACCAACTGTTACACTTGGGGATACCCTCTTCTGAAATGCCTTTTTCAGGGATCTGAATGAAAAGTGCAGCTCACTCAACCCTACAGGTCCCATTTGGTTTGGGATACCAGAGCTGTTTGATCAGTTCAAAGATCTCATCCCTCAGCTGATCTCAGACAAAGCCTTGAAAGCTAGAGGCTCCACACACCAGTCTAAAGTTGGAAACAATTTGATTAATATGGAGTTAATAAACATATTGATAAATAAGGAATCTGAGGCTTATTTCAGGTGCTGGTGTGTTGATGCAGTAAAAGAGCAATCCTGAATGAATTTTTTACTCTCATAGAAATGAATTATGACCTTCTCATGTGACAAGGGATGTCAACTTTCTATTGATAAAGTAAAATAATAAAACCAACAACTTTCATCTGATACCTGCAGTCATATAAATGCACATGGGAGAGCAGACTGTAAAATGAGAGCTGGCATTTGAGGTAGCTGAGGTCTGATTTGCATACAGCCAATAAAACTTACTAAATAAAGCATGGATGCAAAACCGGTATTTGCACACTAAGGGAAAAAATAAAAGTCTGGTTTCTCAGACATGTTTGTTGGGGAGAGAAAAACCTGTTACCAATAACTAAGCCTGTTATATGACTCTGAAACTTGCTGATTCTGAACTCAACATAAGGAACACACTAGTCTGATTTATGGATCAGTGCCCTATTTTCTGAATGTTTTTCAAGTTCCCATTAAGAGAACTAATATTACTATCCCCACACAAGCTGATCATTGTAACAAAACCTGAATAAGGAAGTCCAATAGCATTAGCAGCTGTATACGGCAATCTTAAGGAGTTTCTATCTTCTAGGGTCAGTAGTGCCTCTGGTTAATGAAGCCATAATTAGTTAAGCCAATTACTTGAAGAGGTCATCAGACTCTCTTCCTTCTACTTCCTTTTACCTTGCTTTGCAAGCTGCCTCCTATTAGGCCTCTTGTTGCTGCCTGGTTTCATCAGAAGCCTCTGCATGGCCACAGCAGGATGCAAGTCTCTGATTTCCATTCACACACAGAGTTCCTGTTTCTAACAGGGGGGTTGTGAGATCTTGGACCTCAAAGGGGAAATACAGGGCAATTTCACAACTGAGGAAAGGGCAACCAAAAACATGGTCTGAATTATCATGTTATTCTAAAATGCTGACTTTGATTGTCAGTTCATCAATACAGCAGGAAAGAAGGTTCTTCTATGCTTACATGAATACACCCACGATGCATATAGCTTAACACACAGCTGTCATTGTTTCTGACTGCCACTATACATACCACCTGACATCAGCCAGACTCCAGTGTTTAATTAACTTCTGATCAACAGAACTTTTATATTTTATGTTGTATCTCTACTCTAGAAGATTGTGATGAAACATGCTCCTGTCCTAAAAGAAATTTCCCAGAGTCTAGCTAAGGTCAGTGCTGGTAATGAATAAGAAAAATGTCAAACTCAGTGCTCCACTACCACCCACATTTAATGGATTGAAAAGTTAGGTCTCTACAATGTTTTGAACTGAGATCAGGCCAAAAAAGTTTGAAACGTTATGAGCAGTTCAACAATATGGTTCTCACAGACCACATAGAGTAAATTAATCCAGCATGGATTTCATATTTATATGTAGAATCAAACAAACCAAAAAAAATGTATGAGGCATTTAATATGATATTGTTATGGCACCTTTAAAAGGCATTGGTTTTACACTAGTTTCATCTACATTAGTCCAAATTTGGGCTCTTTAGGTCAAGGAGATTTTCTAAAACTAAAGGGTAGCTCATATAGGAGTAGTGAGTTTCGTTTCCAGGAGTGCCTGATATAAACTGGTTTTTGGATCTCGCTTCTCATTTAACAATTAGGAAACTAGACTTCATATCCTTTTATAATGTTAGCAATTAGTCTTTGCAGTGTGCAAGAGCCTATTCTGGACAAATAACAATCCTAATTCCTTATGAAACGATGAAAGGAAGATGTGAGTTTACCATGGAAAATATACCAACTAACCATGTGCTGGTGGCAGCCTCCCCATCTTTTATTCCATGGGATACATCATTTGACCAAAATTGAAGAGATATACTGATATGCCATTCATGCAGAGCAAACAGTTTATGCTCCCAGTTTGCCATTGGCACAGACTCTCCTTTTCTTTCTAGCAAAATAGCTGTCACCCACAGAAATGCTGATTTGTAACTGTAAAATGCATGGTCTAAATGCCATTCGTAAGCCTATGGTGATTCATAAGTTCTAGACACTTTCAGACCCTTGCCCTGAGCCAAACAGGAGGCCCAGATTCCTTTAATGTTAAGTGTGATTGAAGAGAGCCTTTACCCTGTTACTGGAGCTGCTAAAACCAATTGCACAAGATGCAATATTAGGCATGTTTAAAACATTTCAGGAAGAGATTAGTTAAAAGGTATGCTGGGCCTTTTCCTCCAGCTGGGCTCACAAGCAGCGATAGCAAATCCAGACTTTTCGCTGACGTTGGTAATTAGGTCTGCCTCACTCCCAGGAGATTAATTCTCTGCAGAACAGATTATTACAGTCCAGCTCCTGTATCCATGGGCAGACTCAGTCAGCAGGCTGATTTCAATTAGAGAAGTTAAGTGCTATTGACTTCTCCCATGTACAAGAAGAGATAGGCGTAGGAGGTAGGAGTGAGAAAACAAACCAGATTATTGAGTTAATCTTACATATATGAGAAAGAACCTTAAATTGTTATGTCCTAAAAGAACAGGTGAAGATATATGGCATTATTTCATTGCAATCAGCTAAACGTTTATTAATGATGTTTTGTAACGGATGAAAAAAAAAAAAAAAAAAAAAAAAAAAGTGTATTTGTTCTATTTTTGTTTCATATGAGATGAAAAAACACAAATGTTTTGCATCTTTAGCAATTAAAGTTTTGTCTACCTTAAAAGACTCTGTGGCAATGAAGAACTAATGAAGTTATAACCTCCTAAGAGGCAGAGAGCTGAGGTCATGATTTAATGGTACAGGAGCTCAGGCAACATTAATGCTTTTCCATGGATCTGTTTCCCTTCTCCTGGCGACACATTCTCACACTGTTAGTACAAAACATTGCCCTTTATTTATGAGAGAAAATAGTCCCTGTTTTGAAACACGTGGCCAAGAGAGGCTGTGGCTTCCTCAGTGTACCCCAGAGTTAAATAAAATGTCATTGTATTTGTCAATGATCAACATTTTTATGAATGATTTGGATGCAGGAGTGAAATGCACCTTTAGTAATTTTGTTGATGACACTAAACTGGGAGGTGCGGTTGACTCCATTGAGGGACAATAGGCCTTGCAGAGGGATCTAGATAGACTGGAGCATTGGCCAATCATTAATGGCACAAAGTTCAACATAGGAAAATGCCGGGTTCTGCACCTGGGACAGAGTAATGCCAGACACAGGTACAGACTGGGAGATGATCTGTCCTACAGAAAGGGATCTGCGGGTGCTGGTCAAAAGCAGGCTCAACACAAGCCCTGCAGCTAAGAGGGCAAACTGCATTTTGGGATGCATTAAACACAGCAGAGCCAGCCAACCAAAAGAGGTGATTATCCCACTAAATTTAGTATTGGTGCGGCTCACCTTGAAAATTGTGTGTCGTTCTGGTCTCTACAATATTAAGTTACTTGAAATCATCCAGAGGAAGCCAACAAATCTAGTAAAAGTGCTAGAAGGTGTCCTGTGAGGAGAGGCTGAGGATATTTGTGTTGTTTAGTCTGGGGAAGAGAAGGCTGAGAGGTGACCTTTCTGCTCTCTACAACTCCTGAGGAGGGGAAATGCAGAGGGAGGTGCCAGTCTCTTCTTCCTAGAAACCAGTGATTGGATGCATGGGAATGGCACAAAACTCTGCCAAGAGAGGTTCAGATTGGATATTAGGAAAAAAATCTTTACTGTGGTGGTCAAACTCTGGAAGAGGCTTTCTGGTGAGGTTGTTGATGCCCAAGCCTGTCAGTGTTCAAGAGGCATTTGGATAATGTCCTTAAAAGAAAGCATTTTCAGTTAGCCCTGAAGTGGTAAGGCAGGTACACTTGATGATCTTTGAAGGTCCCTTCCAGCTGAACTATTCTACCTCTACCTCTACCTCTAGGTCTACCTCTACCTCTACCTATACCCCTACCTATACCTATACCTCTTCTTCTAATTCCAATTTATTTTCCATGGGAATCACACCCAAAGCAGAAATACTCCATGGGGAAACCATGCATGTTTATGACTATTTGTTTCTTTGGTCACTACCTTCTTAATATGTCTTTAGTGACGATTTAAAATGAACACATAATCAATAACTGAGTGAAGCACCTGTACATGGGTGATCACTTCATAGAATGGTGCAGGAGATCTGTTTTCTAAGTTGTCTGAATCCTGTTGAAAAAGAATACAGATTCATTTTGCTTTCAAAGTGATAATCAAAATGTTGGTTCTGCTGCCCCCTTTGCACATACTGAGAACACTCACAAATTCCCATGAGGTGATGAATTCCATTGCACTTCTTAAAACACCTATTCAGGAGTTAAGAAAAATGTTCTCAGAGGAGTTCACACAGTCTATATATCAGAGACAGAAAGGACAGATGTAGAGGAGGGCTTGAGGATATTTAGTGCACACTGTTTCACTTTGTTGCACTGGCAGAAAAGCCAAATGTTTTCTGTTTGGTGACAGCAGGAGCTGCTGAGCAGGTGGAGAGAGATGTGCAGGTGGGAAGATCACACAGGTTTCAAGAGCTATTTCACATCTGTGTGCTCAAGGCCCCTCTTTCATCATGGCATTTATCTCTTCTTTTGACCACCCTAACTGCAGGAGGCTTTTTGTAGATCAAGACTGGTGCTCAAATAATAACCATTTTCTTCTTCAGAGTTAAATGCAAGCAACAATTACTTCAGTCTTACTACAGTCCTGTAGAGTGGGTAAGCTCCTTCTGTACTGTTGTTTGCAAAAGATAAAGGAACAGATACAGAGATGTTCAGTTCCCTCAAGACATGCATCCAGATACTAGCAGAGACAGCTACAGCTACAGCTTGGAAAAGCACAGTTAACATCCGCATAATGTGCTGCATCACAGCAGTGAGCTCAGAAAGTTAACCAGTGGGTGGGTCCGTGAGGTTTCTTGGAGAGGGAAAAGCATAAGGAAGTTATAAACTCGGTGCTGAGATGTCCTGGTGCTCAGCTCCAAAGACGGGTCTAGAACCCATCTCTCCTACTTGAAAGGTAAAAAAGCTAAGACAGAGGTGGGTGACCAAGCTGGCAGCACTTCAGGGAAAACAGATTTATGAAAGGGCAGAGCTGGCACAGGCTGAGGAGGAGGCCCAGGGTGAGGGAGAAGCAGCAGAGGGCCCAGGGCCCAGGAGGAGGAGGGCAGGAGGGGCTCCAGGCCCACAGGCATCAGGGATTCCCCAGCAGCCCTGCAGAGCCCCCGCGGGAGCAGGGTGTTCCTGAAGGGCTGCAGCCTGGGGCAGGGCCCCCGCTGGAGCAGGGTCACTGGTGAGGAGGAAGGGGTGGCCGAGAGGGGCTGAGCACAGCTCCCATCCCATCCCATCCCATCCCATCCATCTCCTGTGCTGCTGGGGGAGAGGGGGTGGGAGTGAAGGGAGGATGTTGGATTTGGGAAAATGAAGGGGTGTTGTTTTATTTGTTTCTCATTTTCCAAAACTTATTTTAATTGTCAAATACTTGCATTATTTTTTCCCAAAGATGAGTCTGTTTTGCCCTTATGATAACTGGTAAATTGTCTACCTCTCTCTCTCTACCCATGCTTCAAACACTCTGGATGTCCTTCTAGAGGAGACAAAGAGACAGAGTGTATGTCTCTCTGTACCATTCATTCTTGTCTTTAGACAGTAAACAAAGTACTTAACATCATATACTGTAAATAGACTTATTAGGCCATCTTTGTGTTGGTAAAACTACCATTTCCAGTACCTTTGGCACAGAAGCTAAGTAACATGAAAGATCATAGAACAATACTTTTAAACTCCCTTATATTTTAAAACTGTAAGGACTGTATTCGTGTTACTTAATGTGAAGGGCCTTTGGCCCCCACCATGCCTCGAACAAGTTTCAACATTGTTTGGAAGAACCTGAGTTGGCTTGGGCCAAAACAATGCCAACGACAAATCTAACAACATAGCAGTATAAGCAATTGAGTCCCAGGGCCCAGGAACATTCGCTGGTACTGTTCAGCTTCCTAATACAGGCTTAGTCTGAGTCACATTTTATTCCCTGAACCAAACTTCAATAAATGTATTGAGTAAAAGAGGTTTTGCAGGAGGCCAGAAGGGTGTGAATCCCACACATGACCCACAGTTTGCTCTGCATGCTCACAGCTCCTATTCTGGGCCTGTTGAGCCCATTTCTTGCAGTGGGTAAGGTCCCAAGTTTTATCCACTGCTATCAGCATCTTCCTGCCAGGGAAAACAAGTGACCTTCACAGCTACCTTCACAAGCTGCTCCTGGCCTGCTCCTCCCATCTTCAAAGTGTCATTGACATTAAAGCAGAACGTATAATATTAGCCAAGTCTTGCAGCTCCGAAACCTCTACTGTTTTCATGCATCATTGAGTTTTACCATTAATGCAGTAAGGAACTAATCAGTGTCCACCACAAAGGCTTGAAATCTCTGTTCTGTGTCTCTCTGTAATTGAGAACTTGCTTTCATTCAGTGTGGGAAGAAGCATGAAGATGATTTACTGATTTAGGAACTGGGTGGAGTAGACCACAAAGGAATAAACTGAAAACATATGGTGTGAATTATTTGCAAAGGACTCTAGAAAAAGGGAAAAATTGCTTATAGATCTCTATAGATAGATCAGGATATATAAGTATATAATGTGGAGTACCAGTGAAACAAAGCACAGATGATTAGGCCAAACCAAACATTCACATTAAACATTGCACTTGGCCTCATTTCAATACAGGCAGCAGTAACAGCAGGGAGAGAAGACTTGCCAAAATTGCATCAGACACACATTAGGGAAGGAGGAAATGAGTTTACTTGAGCCAGCTGTGACATCAAAGGGGTTGGTCTTGAAATGGATTGTGGGAAAGGGTTCCCCCTTTGGTAAAGTTTGCAAAGTTCAGCCAACCCTTTATAAAAAGACCCAATTCTAAAGAGAACTTGACTTTTTTTTTTTTTTTGACTTTTTTTTTTTTTTCTTCTCTCCCTAAAGAAAAGCAGCATTCTTAGTCAGTTAGAAGTGTGAGACTGGGGCCACTACAAGGAGGGAATAACCATAAGGGAAAGGGTGGAGAGAAGGTATAAAGTTTTGTTCTGGAAGAAAAGGATTGAATCCTAGATTGAATATTTCTCCCTCATATTAAAAGGGCCTTTACTAATAAGTATTGCTCAGTGTTAAAATGATTGCAAAAAGTTTTCATTGTAAATGGTATTACTGAGATGAATTTGGAAGGAGTAATTGTGAGAAAGTGGGTCAATAATTTTCCTGAACTGCAGCCAGTTTAATGGAAACTGTAGATAAAACTTAGAAAACAAAACGAGACAACTCCTGGCATCATTGAGATCAATGTCAAAAGTCACGCTGACATCAGGCAGACAAGAACATCTTTCAGTCCTCCAGCTGCTGTTCTCCCACCTACCTTACAACCCTGTTTTAATGCCTGTTGCAGATATTCACATCTGTAATTGCTACCCAAAGATGTTCAGCTAAGGGAAGTCCCTGACTCAGTCCAGCCTTACTGATAGCAATAGTTGCAAGATCACTTCAAACAATACACCTTACCACTTGTCTCTTTGGACCCTTCATATCCAAAGTCACATGGAAAAAAAGGCTGTATCCAAATACTGTTTTACCATAGGGCTTGTTTAATCTTTAATGCCACTTTAACAGCTTAATCTCTGATGTATTTCTGTTGACTATGTCCTGAAGACTGAAGTTGTAAAAGTAAGTCATTTAATGGGATGTTTTCCTGTTGTTAAAATACTTTCTCTTTTCTATGCAGAAAAAATAATTGTAAACTTCTGAAGAAAATTTTGCTAAATATTTATAATTGTATTCGCTTTACATTCAAATAGTTTGTTGTTTGTTTGTTTGTTTGTTTCAAATATTTTCAACCCCCCTCACCCCCCCCCCTTTTTTTTTTACCTTTAGTCTGCCTAGCTGTATGGTAATTTATCCTCACAGAGAGTGTGCAAGTATGTCCTAACAAGTGCATGCACAACATAGAGGCTGCTCAGAAGAGGGTGGTGATTTAGTGTTTCTCAGTATTAGGGATTTTTTGTATACTGGTAAACTAAAAAGATCCAAGGTATATTCTCTAGTACTGAGTCTCCATCACCTAAACTTCTGAACAGCTTTAACCTAGACCAGCAGGCATTTCCCTAAGCAGCTCTGGGTACAGCTGTGGTGGGAAACAGTTCTAAGTGTGAAATTTGGTATGGCCTTCCCAGTGGCAGAAAATATTTGTAGGCACATTTACTGTAGCATATAGCAGTCTTAAGTTCCAATTTGGGATAGTTTCAAGGATCTTTCCAGAGATCAGCAGGAAAACAAACCATACCAAGATGTTTTACAAAAATGAGACCTTCAGAATTACTAATGCTTTAAAAAGTCTCTACTGTGGTCTATGCTGTGTGAACTCTTATAATACAACAGCCCCAACCCCTCTCAGATTGCTTTAATAAGAAGGAAGACACTCACATGTTATTTTAACTTCTAATCATCTTTCTTTCATGGCTGATGATGTAGCATCTGAAGGAGGTCTTCCTTGCTGTGGTTCATGAGCATCTTAATTGTGTGGTACTCTAAAGGACTGGCACAGGTTATAGTTGCTTTTTCCTGGGAATAGTGCTAATATACTTTTGTATTTCTATACTGAAAATGTTACCTCTCCTTTCTATTTTCTCTGCAGTAGTTGTAGTCACACTACCATCTTACAAGTCACTTGTATTTTTGCCATAACCTCCCTAACATCCCTAACACTATTGGATGGCTCAATTTAAGGGGGGAAAAAAAAAAAAAAAAAAAAAAAAAAAAGTCTATACCTCTATACCAGTTATTTTTATTTTTACAGCCACTAGATCAGAAGGTCCATCTGCCTTCTCCTTTTACTTGAGATCTTCACATTATCTGGGATCACATACTGATATGTTTTCAGAGTAAAATAGCTCATGAAATAAATTTTGCTACCTCAAAAAGGGCTTGATTATGAAATATAATCAACATTTATAAAGTACTTTGAGATCATCAGACAGCAGCAGTTATAACACTGTGCAAAAAATAAAATAAAATATTGTGACTAATATTGTAAAGCTCTCCTGTTGATGTTTTAGCAGTTAGATACAAAATTATTTCACGTGCATACCCAAGGACAGTAGCCAGCACTGGTAATTGAAAGTACTGAAAACTTTATAATAAATATAGAGAGGCTGACACGATATAAATCAAACACGCAATGTGAGGTGGTTGAAATAACCAATTTATTTTCACTCTAGGGATATAGCCTTTTGTAATTGGCATTGATGGTTTCTCTGCACTTCATCACTTGTGAATTTTGTGGTCATCCCTCAATCATAAAGATGAACTGACTTTTTTATATATATACTAATTTTAAAATAATTGCTAAACATTTTGTTTCTATTATTGTAGCTGGACTTTAAATTTTGTGGTAATAATTTGATAAAAAATGCAATGAAACTGAATGCATGGAATAGGGGGAGAATTTTAATTTGGGTTAAAGATTCCCAATTCCTCATCTAACTACACAATTCTAAATAATTATCACCTTTGTCTTTTTTTTTCCCTGTTAAGTTGTACTTGTCCCTTGTGAGAAACAAAATTTCTTGTGCCTTTTGGAGTGTCACAATAAACAAAAGGCAAATGCATGTTGGTATCCTCACATCTCATTCCTCAACTTCTGGCTCAACAGTAGCCTCTGTGTAGTTCTCAGATGTTAGGAGTTAATTCTTCCATCCGTGTTTCCTAACAGGTCTTCCTTTTCATGACTCCTTCAGGCCAGAGCCTCTGGCACCAACATAGGGTTGCAGAGACAGACAAAACAGTTGTTTCTTTGAGCATGACCTCCCTTTCTTATTACAGGTTGGAGAAATGCTCATGAAGTTCTATGCCTTTCAGGCTTTCTCTACTATTTATTTGTACAGAGACTTTTATTCTTGGTTCCACATTCTTCTTGGAAATCAGGACTCTAAATTTCCTATATAAGATGTTAACATGAAAAAATTGCACCGAAAAGTGAACAGAAGGTGAAACTTATCTTCCTACATAAAGACAACCAAAAAGCTTAGTGATGTGCTTTTTTTAAGAAACAAAGAGAGAGATTTTAAAAATACCCTACCACTAAGGACTGAAGCTAAGATCTTAAGTCATTTTCAAATTTTAAATATTCTTTCTTCTCTTTTTGTTTAAAAGTAGGTGAAGTAAATTTGCCTTTGCTCTCAGTTGCATAATTAAGATATTTTTTCCACTCCATTTAGCAAGTCTGGAAGTCTGGAGTGTTCCTGAAGCAATTTAAATACAATGATGTCTATAAAATATTATATTTCAGTGTTTTCCTCTAATCATCAGGTTTTTAGTTAGAACTTCAAACTCTTGCTGTGCAAATTGTGTTCCAGTAAAATTAAAACAAGCTGAATTTCAACTTCACATGTTACTGTGTGTGATTCAGAGCTGCACCTGGTGAAATAGTCTAATATTACAAATAAAAAAACGCAGAGGTTGAATTGAAGCTCCTGTGCAAGTAAGTGTTAAGTCATCTTTCTCCTTTCTAAAGTCAACGGTCTTATGACTATTCTGTATAATATGTAGGTCTCAATGTTGTAAAACCATCATTGTCTCCTGGCCACACAACTAATGCTAGTGTGGTGAGACAAATCAACAGTGGGATTTACAACTAGTCATTTGAGCCTGCTGTTAAACCAGTGCTCTGCAAGTCCAGAGAAAGTGGCAAAACTGTTCTCCAGTATATAAAATCAGTGTCAGACCAAAAAGTTTGTTTCTTTTCATTTGATAATTAGATTAGTACTCCTACTGTCTTAGATTTTTGGCTTCATTATAAGGCTTGACTTTATTAAATATTGATCCTAAAATGGCATGTTATGTCATGCCTGGCCATCCTGGAGATGTTCACACTTTCTAAGTTAAGGTATGTGATTCAAGCACGTAAACCAAATGTCAGTTTTCCAGGCCCAGACACTATTACTGCAAAGCAGAACCTTCCGGAAGACAGTGCTTTCTTTTTTGTTAAGAGCCCAAGCAAACTAGTCAAAAGTTTCTGTTTTATGATATTCAGAATGATGCTTAGTTGACCAGAGGTTATTTGTGTTAGACTCTGTTGTAAATTATCTTGTATCTAGAAAGAAAGAAATATTTTTCTCCTAGTTCATTGTTTGTTTGTCACATTAACCCTCTAAAGGGTCCAGTATGGAACTTACCTGACCATGGATTGGATCCATTTATACAGATTTATTCTGTCTTCTAAAAGAAGATATCATCAATAATCTCAAACTTACTTAGACAGAAAACCAGTCTTATTTGTCCACAACACAGGATGCAAAACGGAGTCATAAGTGGAGAAGAAATTTACCTGGAAAAACCTATTGTGATCATCTGATCTGGTCCTCCTTGTAGCTTGGAATCTAACATTTTGGGGAGTTCATTTTTGTTTGAATTTATTATTTTTTTTTCACTGTGGCTTCATTCATGTGTATACAGGGAGATAGATGAGGGACTGTACTCTGCAACTTTCAGGTTTGCAATATACATAAAACAAAGATCAAACTGTATTCAGTATCAATTCACCAAATATTTTTTCTTTCTTCAATAAAATCAATAAAATATATATGATGAAGATGCTGTCCTTTTGCCATCTATGACGGTAGCAGTTGGAACGCTTTCCCTGGATGTAGGTGAACCTATCATTTCTTTCTACAACCTGAAGTAATTTCAGACTGTTAATAGACAAAGAATGGATATGTACTTTAACTTCCATTTTCCCAATATGTGCCTCAAACACCAGTGTAATATGAAGTTAGAAGAGGGAGGCTGGCTCAGAACCAAAGCTCACTGTTGTTAATAATATCCCTTCCACTTCGTGTGAGTAATTAAGTCTTGATATGGGCCAGACATGGAGCCCAGATTCTCTGTTGCCTAGCTGAAGGTCCTATGCACCAAGTCTGAGTTACTTGTTGACTCAGCACACCTCACCTCACCCCAGCTGTGAGGATAATTTGCCTATCCTGGGGAACTTAAACTGTTAATGTTCAAACAGTCCCCTATATTGCCCTTAAAGCCAATAAGAAACACAGGCCTCTCTGAAGAACCCCAAAGGAAGTTCAAGGTGAAAAAGCCACTGAGACTTTCCCAGAATATCCTAAAGTTTTTATAGAGAGCCACAGACCCTCAGTCCACATCTTATCCTGGATGTTGGTCTACCCAAGTGAATAGCAAAACAACTGGGTAATGGTCATTATAATATGTTTTACTGTTTTCCCCTTAAAAATAAATGTTCAAAGTTGCAATTCAAAGTTCTGAACCTAGCCAGATTCCAGATAAGTTCTCAGGCATGGAAAATGGTCTTTTACAATATAAAATGTAATCCTCTGCTGTTCTAGAAATGAAACCCAAGAGCTATAATTTGCCTGGAGTCTTTTTCCTTCATCCCAATCTATATGCAATCTATAATGCAATCTATAGGAAAAAAAAAAAAAAAGGAATAAATAAATAAGTAAATAATAATAATTAATGAGTTAACAGTGTTGAAGAAGTGAAAGTAATGTATTTGTATGCTATTTTAAAAAGTTTTCATTCATTTTTAAACTTGTAAGTACACTGACAAAGCTAGATCCGTTGGTTATTTTGCCTTACATTTGCTAGAGCCCTGTCACAGAGGGAACTCTGTCACAATGAGCAAGTATCTTTGTAGAAGAGAAATTTGTAGTACTACACTAGTAGTCCTTGAACTGTTTCTTTGTGGAAAAGCCTGCTAGCATTTCCTGATTAAGGCGGCTTCTTAAAAGATACTTAAGGCTAGACAATGAGCTCATTGTCAGTGTGCTTACTTATACCGTGATTTTTGAAATTATTTTAATGTCTCTTGCCCAGGGTTAGTATTAATATTTATTCCATCTCATACATAATGAAAATAACTTGGTAATGTAATGCTATACATGTGTTGATTAAGATTTGGTTTCTGGAGTTACGTCTTTGTTTCTGACTAAAAGGTAGTTCAGCCAAAGAACATGCACAAGATCTACCCACAAACATATTTTCTTTTCATTCATACAATAAATAAAACCTCTCTTTTTCTTTAAAGGAAATTGGGGGGGTGGGAAATCTTTTTTCTTCTTTTTTAGCTTCTCAAGGGCAAAATAGAATAAAAATGTATTCATATCAGATGTGAAAGTCTTATTAGGAACATCTGTGCTAATCAATGTTTATAAAAATGTAAATAAATTACACAGGAAGGGAATATTAGAAAAGACAGTTCTTCGTTTTCTCACTCTTCAAGATATTTCATAAATAAGGACTGATCCTCCAAATCTGGAGTCATGTGAGTAATCTCTTTGAAGCTGATGGTTTCACTGAACTGATGTGAATAAATCGCAACTCATATGACTCACAACTTGGATGACCGAAGCTCTGATATAAATATTTTTTTCTGTCTTGTGCATAGGGTTGAATAAATCAGCAAAAGTTTCTTTTCACTTTTTGAAGGCTAAGAAATAAATTGTAGAAGAGTTCAAATCTGTCACCATTCCTGCTCTCAACTTAAGCCCAACCCTATGGTTGCTCCTACCTCAGAGAGTAATAGAAGCTGGAAGGTTATCTAGCTCACTGGAATAAGACAACAGAACATTCTGACTCTCTTTCCACTTGACCCCAAGCATCACATGTATTAAATGACACCCAAAAGCCAGCATGGTGAAATCATGTCAACCTTAATAGGAAATCCCTTTGTGCCAAAGTTGTTCTCTAGCCCTTGTTGGGTGGCCATTTTGCAAGTATAGGTAACCTCTCCCAGCTAAAATTTAGTTGTGATTAAAAACAACTATGCAGTCACAATTTTCAGAAGATCTTGGAAATCACTCATCTAAACGGGTGTTTTTTCTCTCTCCACTAACTGTAGGCACCTTCTTCTTCACTAGCCTTCATTAGCCAAGAACAATTTGATCCCAAGATGTGTAGCGCGGGACAAAACATTCCTACACTCTGTTATTTCTTGGACAATTTTACTAGCCTTGAACGAGGTAGATAAAAATTATCATACACCCTGTAAGATCTCACAAAATAACATGATGTGGACTGACAATTCAGAAAGTTTAGCTTATGTCAACTGACAAAGTATTTACAGAGATGTAGCTAAAATATTCTGTAAATGCAAGGCATATGTATTCAAATAACATTGCAGTTGGATTTGGATTTTTATCACTTGCCTTCTACGTCGGTTATTTCTGATGTGGATGGTCACAGGGCACTGATAAATCTATGTATGGAGAGATAAATCTGTGTATGTATGCTGGTGAGTTTACCAGTAAAAGACTGATCTGTCAGAGGAGAAATATTCTCTGTAAATGCCAAAGTTCAACCACTAACACCATTAAAAGGCATTCCATTTTATATTCCCTTATCATTTAGAAGTAGCAATTTTTTTTTAGACATGCCAAGAACTGTGTTGAAATTTGAAAAAATATATACTTTTTTACACTTGTTATCCTACAGATTATGCTACTTGACTTTCTTTTTTTATTATTTTTTATTTTAAGAATGTTCAGTCATATTATTTTACCAAATTCAGCCAAATTAATGTTACACTATCAAAAATCTATAGAAAGGAAATTTCATACAGAAATATTCTACTGTTCAGTGCTAGTGTGGTTATAGAAAGCCAAGAAAATTACATTTTCATTGAAACACTGTCCTTTGGTATTAATGTTGTTCATTTCTTAGTTTTTTTCACAGGATATATCTTCAGGTTATTGAGATCAGTTGGTATTGCCTGTTTTTTGACATCCATTTTCACAGCAGAGCAAAACAATCTTCTGCTGGTGGTGAAAGTGCCAGTACGGATTCTTAGTACAATTCAGAGATGTACAAACCACATGTGTCTCTAATAGTGGTATACATTCAGCATTTAATTGAAGACTCTGGATTATAGAGGTTTATTCTGACTGAACTTTTAGTTTTTGTTTATAAAGCCAAAGATGGGGAAAGTTTTATTGATTGTATCTAAGGATAAGACTCTAGTATGTTGAAATGAATCAGCCTCAAGTAACACCTTCTCTCATCACTCTGAATACCTCATGGTGACAGTTTTGTGAAAAAGGCCATATATGTACCAAACCCTGGAGCTGGTATTTGGATGGGATTAGAGACAAGGATAGCAAAAGTCTTCCAAATGCTAGGGTATTTTGTTGCCAGCTCTGCTGTGATTTCACTGGATACTTGTCCGGGTTTGGATGGATTATCTTGTGTTTCCCTGCTTCAAAACAATCTGTCAGATATTCCTGAAGTTAGCACACAAAGTTAGTTGTGACTTTTGAAAATTTGGCCTCAACCCCTTACATCCCACACTTTCTGCTGCAATTATTAATGGTGTCCATTTCTGAGGAAAAAAAATGTATTTGAACTTCCTTTTCTCCTGGCTTTTGACTGCCTGTCATCACCAGCTCTTACTTTTGAGCTTAACTACACAGCCACTATTAATTTTATCTGTTTTACTGCCCTTACATCATCACTCCAGTTTCCACCTGCACTTGGGGAGTGCTGAAGAAAACAATTGGACAGTACTTAGATCACAAGAGCGCTTAGCCTTGAGTTTGATGGTACTTTGTAATTACAGTCCATTCACATTTCAGATTCTTATTCTACTCATGTCCTTCACCTTTGCAGAGAAGAATTTAGCCTGGGTTGTGTTTGTAAATGATGTATGAACACCAGAAGCTTGATAGTCACAACTGTAAAATCAATTTTATTTACTGGCAAGTAATGATCAGCTTTTATTTATGAAGCTGTATTGAGGACTGTTGAGCCTTCTTAGAATAAAAAAGAAACTATAATCGGTTACAGTCCCACTCTGGAGCTTCCAGCCAAGAAAGTTTCAAGCCATGTGATTTGCCTGCACTATTTGTCGAATATGTTTCCATGCCTCCTAGAAACAAATAATCTTGACGCAGTGGAAACATAAAGACTACTCTATATACAAAAAGGAGAAAAGCTGCCTCACCAGCTTCATCTGAGCTGTAAACCTTTTCAATAGATTGGCTCTGTGGCATATAGAAAACATAGGGCCTGCACTGTAAATGGGGCCAAAACTCACTCTTCTTAATCCCTCTGCTGCCAATGCAGAGGAACTCAGTCTCCTTCACTCCATGGCCTGAGTCCAGGGGATCACATGCTGGGAAGCTGAGGTGTTTTGCCCAGTGCTTCTACTTCTTTCCTTTACAATAAAAAGTAAAATTGTGGTTTGCACTTAGCAGCTTGAAACCCTCCAGTAACCTAGTAAAAAATAAATCCTTTTAACAAGTCTAGCACTTTGTCAAATGAGTTAGCAAGAGGAAGAAAAAGATCTTTGTCCCACAGATTTGTCTTTCCCAGAGACAGAGAACATGTGAGGGACCAGCTGGCTCCAGGGCCTTTGCCTGGACACCTATAGGAACAAGTAGGACAAGGGCTTCTCTCCACTCCTGCTTCTGAGGAGAAAAACATCATCAGATACACAGTCAAGTCTCCCCTAGATCCCCTGGTAAAAGTCTGACATAAATCAAGTGCTTTACTGTGGCAAGGAGCCCAAGACTTCTGGGAAGTGCACTCAAACAGCTGTTGTGCCAGGGAACTCAGCAACACTTTAGAAATGGATGGTGAGCAAGCTATAATTAGGATGTCGAACTACCCGTTGTTGTTTGCTCAGAAATCCTTTGGAAACCTTGGACAATAAAAAGAGAGTCACAGTGTACTTTCTGTTCAGGGGCAGAGCACTCCCACAAATCTCCTTCAAGTGTGAGCTAATGATTACTTTCTCATCTGGTCCTTTGTTTTAGTTGTCTTGCTCTACTTTGCCCTTTCCACCAGGCCCCCTCCTTTTGATATTTACACAGACTTTAGATAATTCTCCTACAAGACAGAGTTATTCAGAAACAAACTTCCTACTCTCCCTAGTGCACTGTCTGTCTAAACAGAGTCCGCTTCCCTGCAGCAGGACATCAAAGTCTTCTGATATGTTTCTTGCATGTGATTTGGGTTGTTGTTTTATCCCTTATACTCTCTCTTTTTTCTTTTTCTTTTTTTTTTTTCCCCTTTCTTATTGGATGTCTCCAGCTCCTATTAATCAAATCTCAGAGGAAAAACTTAATATACAAAAACTGTCACCATGAACCTTTAGCTAGGTGAATCTTTTTCTCCCAGTAATACCCTCTTCCTAATGAAAAACAAAACAAAGAAACAAACAAAAAAAAATGTAAAGAAAGAAGTGCTCATCACTAGTGAGGTAAATTCATCCACAGATACCCTAATCCATTCCACAATTTCTTCCACTGCCTTTCAATGGATTTTTATAAAGCAGAATGGTGTAGCTCTACTCTATGGGCTTTCAAGGAAGGCATTCTGGCAAAGAGGGCTGGCAAAGCCAAGCAGCATAATCCCCTTGTCCACATCACACATGTGAGAAGGCAGAGGAGCCAGACTGAGAATTCATCTACAAGAGTGTCTGGAGCAGTATTATCCACACAATGTGTAAAATTTGAGATGGCTCCTCTAAGTCTCAACCCTCTCAGCCACGCCATGCCCTCATGGTGGCCTTGGGAAAAGCAAGGCTGACTCTCCTGGGCTATGCTCTCCATTCAGAGAGGTCTCAGCCATCAGCCTGACAAGAGCAAAATTCAGCTTTACCTTCACCAAGAAGCTTTATGCTAGTTCTTGAGAGAAGTTAGCAGTGGAGAGCCAGGGCTTGGATTTATAAAGCATTAGCTGCACTTTGGTGCTGCTGCTCCCATCATACACATCACACTACTAGCATCCCCAAAAGGAAGGGTTCCTCGTAGGAATATTCAAAGTACCAAAGGAAAGTTCTGATTTTGAATCATTTTCTGTGGGAACCTGACTCTTTCCTTTGAATACAGTGGACTCTTAAAGGCAGTAAAAGTTGTAGGAAAATACTTGCAGAAAAGTATCATACCCTTTTAATGTGTGCCATTAATTTCAGCAGGGCTACTTGCAAGAAGATCCCAACCAGATTCTAGCCATAATACTTTACACAGTTTTGATAGCTCAGTAAGATTTAGGTAGTCGTTATAAACATCTTTAAGCTAGAAATAACCAGCATGTCTGGTTGTGTGTGTGAGGAAGCAATTTCAGTGTGTGACCTTTACCTGCTACTCCCAAGGTTATGGTAAGTTTGTATCCATTTCAAAGACCAGATAATTATTAGACGGTTCTCTAGGAGTAATTCTATAATAAAACCTTTGGTTTTATAGTCTAGGGGCATGACTGAGGAGATTAGAAAGTAGTAATTCACACTCTTGATACCTGAGATTGATCTTGAAATGAGCAGCTGTTTCTCCCCTAAATTAGACACTTTACATATATATCTCATACTGCTAGATTTACCCTTAATGGTGCTGTCTTCACATGTGCTCTAAAGAAATCATGTCATCTACGTTGCAGCTAGGACTATAGAGAAAAAATAAATGCACACAAATGAGGCATTTATCGTGTCCATCTTTCATAATACCAAATCAAAACCCACAATGCACAGTTCACAAAATCACTGTGTTAGAAAAGAGTGAAGAAATCTGCTAATCCATCACTTTGACTATGTGAATTTGTTTCTGACTGTGTGTTTGCTAGTGCTCTGATACCATCTAGACTTACATTCCATACAGAATGAAAAGATGAAAAGTGCAGAACTGAGACTATTTTCTGAATGTATTTGTCTATATGTGCCAAAACCATGATTTCTAGTGTTTATCCCACTGGTCTTCATAGTGAAAACAATTTCTTTGTATGATGAGAGCATGATAAGGCAACAATTTTGAATAAGCAGAAAGGTTTGGATATTCAGGTTTCTTATTTTATGTTCCACTGTGAATACTTTGTAGTATTCTTTGCAGATGCTTCTCTGACTTGTGTCCTGGAGGCAAGGAGTTAGAATATGAGTTTATTGCATATTTCAGACAGGAAACAACATCTGCTTACATTAAAGATCCATACTACTGACTGCTGAGGGAGATTCATGTCTGGCATCTGTGGTCTTACGTAGGATGACAATGTCCATTGATTCTGAGAATTTAAGTTGTCATGAAATAGCTAAAAATTCTTTTAAAGTAATGTTACAAGAAGCAAGTCCCTTGTGATCCTTGTTCAAGCTATTAACATGACAAAAGAATTTACTGCGTGTAAATTTGAATAAATTCTTTTCCACTTCTGAGCCTCTCATTTTCTTTTTTTTATGTACAGGATTTGTACTTGTCTATCATAGTGCAAAAGTATTGAGAGCAAAGTGTAAAAATCAATGTTTCTGTGAAAATAAAGATGATTCGTAGTTCTACTGGGATGAAAAACATAATTCAACTGTTTTTCAACTATTAAATACCGTTCCAGCCTCAGATTGGCTTCACAATTGCATATGATTTACTAATTATATATGACGAAGCTGCTTATATATTGGTTCTATAAGACTGGGTTTTAGCACTCTTGGGCATTGAACAAGATGTAATTCAGTGCTGACACCACAAATGGGAATTCTTGTATCCCTTATATGCCATGCCAAATGTCTGAGTCTGACCAAACTTGCAAACTGAGATATCCCAGCATATTAGCTGTGGTTTTAATGGTAATCCTTGAGGAACAAAAGCTCAGTGAAAGAAAACAACACACTGGTGTCAGTGTATTTCCAAGGACTGGTAAGAAATAAGTCATCTGAAATATTATTTTATTCATGTTGTCATAAAGATTAAGAGCAAATCAAAAGAGCTAAGGCAGCAGTTTCCATTAATAATAACTAGTCAGAAGGAATAGAAACACAGACCACAGGGACTACTTAAAATATTCACTTACACATAATTGTGCAAGTGAATTTCATTTGTGTGTAACTGCAGCAGAGGACTCAGGTTTTGTCCACTCTGAAAGACATTTTTCTCTTCTTTACTCTTCTTTCTTAAGAGTATATCCTCATCTATGGACTATGAGGTGTTTTCATAACTGACAGCAAGGATAAGAGAGTGATAGAACATATTTTCAGTTGTCATCCTAGATTTCTGCTTTTCTTCTGAAGTTTCCACTCTAGTATCCAACTGCTTTATCTTTTTGCTTGGCTGAAAAACACTGCTCAGCTTGTCTAGTGTTAAAGTGGGTTTAATTAAGGATTAATTGAATAGATGAAAATCTGATGTATTCACACAGGCAACGATCACAGTACCAAACCCGAGTGTGCTTTGTGATCTGGGATTGGAAGCCCAAGTGTTTGTGTCTCTGATGATAACTTACCATTGTAAAAGCATGCCCTGTAAGAGAATGTTCTGCTCGGTGACTAAAACCTTGAGGAGAGAGTCAATAGAGATGGAGCTACCCCAGAGCTTGCTCCCTTGCTGAACTCCCTGATGGGAGGACAAGCAAGGAGGCCAAGGAGTAGTAGGAAATACCTGTCATCCTCTACTTAACTGGGAATATGATTTACCGGCTAAAATTAACAAATATTCAGGATCAAGCCATCAGTTTCACTGCCCTGCAATGAAATATCCCAGGCATACCCCCAGTTAATATTTCTGCACTGAAGCACATGAGCAATGTTGCTAGTCTCCACAAAAAATTGCCATTTTACTCTACTCATAGTCAGCATGTGAAAGAAAAAGAATAGAAAACCCCTGTGGAAGATGCACATATACATTACTTTCTTGGCTGAAAGTGTTTCAGAGAACTGAAAGAAATGACTGCCAGTGTTTGCATCATCTTCAACATTCATTTGTTTGCTATGAAATGGAGCCATCACATTTCAAAAGGTCAGATTGTGATTCAAGACCATGATGTTGAGAGCAAAATGACTTCCTCAGTGAGCTCTGACCTGCAGTTACTGGCAAATTAATGAGTAAAAAAAAAAAAAAAAATACATTTAGGGTCCAAACCCCAGATGTAAAGCTGTCTCTCATACTCTCATAACCTCCAGGAAGCCAGCTTCAACCATCAGTGCCTTATGCTTATTTAAACAGCATTGTGCCATCTGCGTGTGAGGGCCATCACCCTCAAAGCCACATGGACTTCAGTGCAGTTGCAAAGAACAGATCCAGGGCTTACCATGACCAAGGACAAGTTCAGAGACATGCTCTGAAGTTAACAGATACGTTCCCTGATTGCAAATCTTCATTTCTTTTTAAGTGAGCCAATATACTGTTAAGCAAAATGGCATTAGCATTAATGAAATAAGATAATTACACTAATGGCATGACCGGTGATGCTAAGTTCACATTGTACAAGTTGTAATGAGGCTTCTGGTTCAATAAGCAGCTCTTTGGCTGGTCACATCAGGCACACAGAGTATAACATTTGTGAGAAAAGCCTTTAGAAAATGCACATAGTTAACTCCAAAGATGCTGGAACAATTCTCCTTAAAAGTCCATTTTTTTCTCTCTGGTTACACTTATCTGTCTCATTATGTTTCATTAAACAAAGCAGGATGGAAAATGGTCCTATTGATGGGAACTTTCCCAAATGGTAGGATATATTTCAATGTTCTTCCATCATCATAATTTTTGGAAAAAAAAGAAAAAAAAAAAAAAAGGAAGAAGAAAAAAAAAGCTAAATTGTATTTCACTGACACATCACATTAAGTAAACAAAGCATTTCTCTGTGCCTCTGCCAACTGTCACTGCTGTTGGGCAGGAATACGAGGAAAAAGTGTAATCTTTTGTCTGCCTATTTCCCTTGGTGGTAATTTTTTTCTGTTCTTAACTGTAGACAAATTCTGGACAGTCCATTGAACTATATTCTCCTTCTGCAGGAGAAAGACAAGAAAAAAATAAATATCAAAAGCAACTGGTTAGAAAGTAGTTCTACAGCTGTGCCTGCTCCTACAGCAGAATACCACAGTGTACACACTATGCCAAGCTCTATATTGCACCCTGGCAGCAGCACAAAGGGGATATAAAGCCAACCAACTTCTCCTCCTGGGACTTTCCCTGGCTGTTTTTGATGAGGAAGTGAATGCCTACGTAGTCTGAATTAGAGGGAGAAAATGGTAGAAGGCAAAGCTATCTGAGCCCAGGAACTGTCTGTACAGATCAAGATGACCCAACATCAGTCAGGCAAAGAAATCTCCAGGCTTCCTTAACTGTAGTTCTTAATGGTCTTGGGATACACCTATTGATGAAGCAACATAAATTCTCTTGGCAAATAACTCATGAAACGTGAGGGCATTCACAGGACTTAGGCTCTATTCCCATCCCCAAAACACAACAAAGTATAGGGCACAACTTACTATCTTACTGTCACAGTAAAGATTTTTTTAATTATTTTTTTTTTTTTAATGAATACTTCACTATATCATAGAATCATTAAGGTTGGAGAAGATCTTCAAGATCATCTGGTTCAACCATCCTCCTACTACCAATGTCACCCACTAAACCATGTCCCTAAGCACAATGCAGAAAAATTTACAACCTTCTGCCTGAGGAAGGTGTTAATAAAAGTAATGCTCCAGACACTGTGTCAGAGTCTCTTGAAATGCTAGAGAGGCAGGAGCAAAATATAGATGACAACTTTATTTAATAATAAACAACACTAAAATATGTTCAAGTAATGTTTTGGTTGATTTTCAAGCCTTTATTTGCTATTATTGAACTAGGTTGGAAGATGATTTCTTAATTATTGTCCCATTGGGCCCATCTCAGAAATGAGATGTGTATCTCATAAGTCTGTTCTTCAGAGTTATGTCTTAAATAAGTTTCATGTCAGCTAGGAGATTTAGATGTATAAAGGATGCTGGGTAAGAGCTTACAAAAAGGAATCTGGTAAATAATTGGAATTTCCATTTTTCTGAAGAAATTCTTTCGACATTACATGCATTTTCATTCAGTATCAAAATATTTTACTGACAGAGTGTTTTTGAGTTTTAATTGCACAATATTTAAAATTTAGAATTTTATTCACATTCAATATTATTGATATTCATCTTATTTATTATATCATCGTTACAAGAAATTTATTTTTAATGATGATTGTTCAAAGTGGAAACAAAATTTGTTCCCATGTCCCTTTTGTTTATGTTCTGTGTGTGGAGTTTGCTGCAATTTAATGAAAAGGAGGAAGTTTGATCAAATAGGATGAATATTGAAACATACGTAGCAATTTCTTAGTGATTCTGAAATAAAGCTAAAATAATATAAACTGTCATTACAGTAAGCGGCTGTAATCAAATGACATAAAATAGAATGAAATTCCCAGGTGAAACTAATAATGTCAAGAAACAGTAAGATTTTTCCCAAACAATTTTGAGTTTAATTTTACAGGTTTTCCCAGAGGACTTTTCACTGAGATTGAAATGTTTTGAAAAAAGCATCAATTTCAACAAAAGGTATTATTCAGTTCAAGAGAAGATTTCATCCCTTCTGCTCTTTGGAGGCACCAACAAAACCTTGTAAAAAGCCTGTAGTATAAGATGTATAGTGTGGTATAGTTCTGACAAGCTGTTTTTTTCTTCTTTGGACCAGGGAAATCACAGAGAGTTGTAAGACAGAAATAAAATAAAATAAAATAAAATAAAATAAAATAAAATAAAATAAAATAAA